>NC_049984.1:3714480-3732503 GCF_000003815.2 Branchiostoma floridae
ATGAATATGGAGCTTTTGTGAATGCTTGAAGTATTGACGATTGAGTGTACTAAATGATTGCCATTTCACTGTCCATTAGTAGAGTCAAGAAATACATGCACATAGGATTTATCAAGCCCATGTACCATTTGTATCCTGTGTTGTAGGTATACATTTGTAACAGTGGGGTTTAAGCGCTGCCAAAATGACCACGCCATTGGCTCTAGAGCTTTTGGTGTTGTGGTTTGCACGTTGGATTTGTGATCCGGCTGCCCGGGTTTGGCGCGGGTTCGAATCCCGGGAGTCGGGATGTTGTTTCTTTCTGTTCTACTCGCCCCTCTGGTTGTTTCACATTGTATGATGTCTGTGTGACCACCTTGAAGTTGACACTAAATTAAAGAGCTATTTTGTTCGTTT
The DNA here is from genome assembly GCF_000003815.2 of Branchiostoma floridae. Lineage (NCBI taxonomy): Eukaryota > Metazoa > Chordata > Leptocardii > Amphioxiformes > Branchiostomatidae > Branchiostoma > Branchiostoma floridae. The sequence goes on from NC_049984.1 coordinate 3,714,877, forward strand.
TCCCAATAAGATGAAATCATTTTTTCACCATGTCTTTGATCTTAGTTGCCTTATTTGTGAATTGCACTGTCATATTTGCTATTTTGGAGAATGATACCAGGTCAAAATTTTTTCTTACTGCTAAGGGAGTCATTTCCTGCCGGTGTAGTATTTATGGATATCACTATTTTGGATGTTACGTTCAGTGCTAACATTTTTGCCAGTTTTAAAGGTAATGACCAAAAGGCACAGTTCAATGCCTCGTAGGATCCTCTTTTGTAACATGCTAGTAGTGACATAGAAATAATAATGGGATCATATTGTACAATGTATATTCCAAAGCTCGTTGGTCTAGAAGTTGCTATAATAGTCGGTATTGTGGTCAAATGGACAAGTAGGTAGTCTAGTGAGGCATTGAGATCAGGGGTTTAATTTGGTCCGTTTCATTCCTGGTGTTCTTGCCTAGACATTCTTGGGAAAGGCACTTACCCAGATGTGAAAATGGGTACTTGACTTTGATTTGGGAAGTAAAAGGCAATGGAAGGTTAGGGATGGGCTCCTTCCAAAAGAGGATAGACGGCCCACTGTGCTACCTTTACCTTTGCCTACCTTTTAAGATACTACTGACTCCATGATATTGTCATGTCTCCAGAGACCGTGTGGTGAGGTTCAGAACTGCTCTGTCCAACACCATTCTGGATGTGCTGAAGGGCAGAGGATGGCAGGAGGTCCAGGGGTAAGTTTTCACCAATGTTCTTTCTTCCCGTGTTCTTTTTTTCCCTTTGATTTGATTTGATTTGAGCTATATGGCTGTACATCTTGATAACGAATGAATGAACAAATGAATAAAAATGTTTTTAATTTTGACACTCTTAGTTACATAAGTTACAACTATCAAGCTAAATCTTTCATCAAACTACAATTGAGTACTAGTATGTTCCACCTGAGTACTTCTGATTGCTATTGCAAACTACTAACATCTTGAATGTACAGATACATGTAACAGTAATACCCTATATGATTCAGGCCACAGATATTGCTTATTTATCCATTGATAGTTCTGAGACAGAGTGTTTCCATTGTTGAGAAGATGTATAGTATATTTTTGTATATTTTCCTTCTTGTAGAGATATGGAGTGGGACTTCTACTGGTGTGACGTGGGTTGGATGCGAGAGGTGTTTGACCACTTCTACATGGAGGAGCACTGCCGTATCAACCACTTCAGGAACCACTATGAAGTGAGCGCTACTTAATATGTCTTCTTTCTTTGCTTGCTGTAAATAACTTGCGAGCCACCGGAACATGTAACACATGTTTTTAGTTCTGTTCATTTATTATACATTGTGTTAGGCCAAGAAGACCCCTACTCTTATTGATTTGTTTTTCTCCGTCTTTCTCAGCTGACACGAAAGAATCTGATGGTGAAAAATCTTAAGAAGTTCCGTAAGCAGGTGGAAAGAGAACAGGGAAAACTAGAGGCCTCCAAGTATCCTTTATTCATCAGATTCTTATGGTTAAAATGTTTCTCTTTGCTTTACATTGTGATGTTCTGAAATAAACTTAATGCATTTGTATTTCACTTTTTATCATTTGTAAGAAAATTAGGGACAACTATCCTGTAACAGGAAAGAAAGTCAGAAACAAAATAGTGGTATCTATGTATTTTTATTTGTTCAAGATGATGCCAAAAGGATTATAGGTACATGTATGAATTATCACTAGATGTCTTGTAAGGAATAAATTTTGCTGTTTGCAGAAAGTTTGAGCTGCAGTACTCTTCAAGTCTGCAAGGAGATGCTCTTGATCCATCAATGATTCATCCCATACCACTTCAACAAATGGATTTAACTAAATGTCATGATTGTGTTTTCTTCCTTGACCATGTGTAAGATGTGATTTCTTCCCTACAACATTTGAACTACCAGTAAGTACATTTTCTAATATTTTGAATTGTACGTATCTTTTAGGATTCCTTCAAGATAACATAGTCGTAGCTTTTTCCCAATTTATGAAGTACTAAAAGTGTTTCAACACAGTTTTCGACAGGTTACAGCCATATTTTATTTCTGTACAGAAAGGTAGAGAAAGACAGTAGGGTTGTGTACCTAGAAGAAAAGTACAAATGTATGTTTCAATTGATTGACAGACTTTATATTTATGAAGTACTAAGTATAATTATTGTGTTTCTCTCCCGATGTGTCTCCCCAGTCAGAGTACCACATGTTTGTGGAAGAGTTCAAAAGGAACCTGGGAAGCCTGTGGATCATGAAACCTGTAAGCAAGTTTATATTATTCTCTCTCTTTGCATTGAATGATTTGGTCATCTTTTGGCCCTCTATATGATATCCAATAATATTTTTGTATCATGTCAAGTGAGCTGGTCCAAAATTTGTATTTGTTGTCTTCATATGTTGTATAGGTAGATAAATAGACCTTTGTTTAAATTTTGAAATTAAAACTTTTGTTAATGTCTGTTTTTTTTCCAGATTGCCAAGGCTCAAGGCAAAGGAATCTTCCTCTTTAGAAAGCTGAAAGACATCACAGACTGGAAAAAGGTGAGACTGATATTGTGGCTATACTTGTTACTTGGACCAAATGACAATAGCTAAATGGTCATGATGTCTTGGCACTTTGCACGTCATATACCATATTGTATAACATTGACTTTAAAAGTCTTCCATACATTTTGAATGACATCCATCACACTTCCCTAACATCACTAGATGATGCTAGTGATGCTGAAGATGAGTGATGGATGTCATTCAAAACATCCAGAAGTGTATCTTATCCAGTTGTAGCCATGAAAGCCCCTTATAGTTGTAGAGATTGATTTGTTTCTGAACCTGAGAGTGTAACCTTCATCAACATAGTTGAATAGCTTGTCTGTTTAATACAATATCATACAAATAAGGATATTTTCTTATGCATTTCAAGGAAAGTTACAAGTCTCAGGAGGAGAGAAGAAATGATGATAAGGAGCCGGTTGAGACGTACATCGTACAGAAGTACATCGAGAACCCGTATCTCATCGGGGGCAAGAAGTTCGACCTCAGGGTGTATGTGCTGGTCACCTCTGTAAGTCATGTAACAACTGGATTTTACCCTGTACCTTTTACTTTCAGTACTGCAACAATACACCTTTCTCACGTGGCGGCCATGATAGATCAAAGACGAGGTCAATGAGGCAAACAGACAAACCTTATTTCTAAAATCAGCTCCCATTTAGTTTTCAACAAAACCACACACATTTTCACAATATAATATCAAATAATAAATATTATAACTAATGTTATGTACCAAAATATGTAGCAATTTAGAGCAACGTAGACTGATCCCAAAGTCCCTTAAGAGATGCAAAGTAAAAGCATAATAATTCAAATATTTGATGGACCATTCTTATTGGTGACTTTCCTAATTGCCAGGCTTCCATTGCTTGAACTGCTAATTATGATGGACAGTCTGTTGTTTGCCTCATTGAACTCGTTTTAGATCTATCATGGCCACCGCATGAGAAAGGTGTATAGAATTAGTGGGTAGACTCCTCACTTTAGAATTAGATACTGCTTCTCCACTGGAAGTTGTCCAAGTAAGACCATGTTGATTTGATTATATGGACGACATCCGTGCACATATAAATATTTGTCCATTTCAACGGAAACAAAGATGAGTGCTACCACATTCACCTCATAGTAATTTGGGTCACGGCTAGGCTTGAACCCTTGAAAACTTTGCATTTTTATATAAAAAATACAATGTAGTAAACATCTATCTTGAAAATGTCCACTGCCTTGTTTCTAAAGTTTAATTTGAACTCAAAGTTTCTAGCAGCTACTAAGGCCACACCAATTTAATTTCTTGGTTCACTGATTTTTTCATAAAAAATATGGAGCGAGAGGGCGAAATAAAAATAAAAATAAAAATTGTAAAATGGTTGGGGTAAAGGTAACGGCTAATCCAAAACATAAAGAAAAGAAGTTTTCAGCTTGAAAAAAGTACAAAAACACTATTTTTGTACAGTAACAGCACCTGTACCCACACTTTAAGGAGCTTATAATATAAAGGCCAATTTGCTACACCAGAAAATTGGTGAATGGTTTCATTAATGGTGAAAATTTGCTGAGTGGTAATTTTTAGTTTTATTTTTTTTCCCAAAAAATAGGAGCGAGCGAATCCGTGAACCAAGAAATTAAATCGGTTTGGCCTAATAAGTTAAATGCAAAGTTACTGTTAGTGCCATCAATATTTGTAGTGTAGTCTTCCTCTTTGAGAGAAGTTTGTTGACAATTGTTCTTTGACATGTTGAAGGTGGTAGCCTTCTCTTCAAACCAAGAAACCAGTGATACAAGGACTCTAACCCCTTTTTTCATTATTCTTATTTCCTTCCAGTACATCCCCCTGAAGGCCTGGCTGTACAGGGAAGGGTTTGCGCGTTTCTCCAACACCAGATACTCACTGGACTCCATAGATGACACCTGTATCCTCTATCTTACCTGAGAAAGAGATTAAAACTTACAGGGAAATGGCACAAATATATAGTCTATATAGTTTGAAGAAGAAAATGTTACAAGAGTTTGAATGGAAAGATTTAGTGTTCAGAAATCTGTATGGTGTACTTCTTCCCATGTAATCACTTCTGCTACACTCTTCCAATCCATAACTCTCCATTTCTTCTGTATGATGTACTTAAAGTGATAAAGATGTGTTTATTTTTATTAATCAAATCTATACTGAAAACACATAATTGCTTTAAATTTATTTTATGATGATATGATATATGTCATGATACAAAGTCAAGTATTTAAATACAAAGTATAGTTCTGATTATCAAACAAATTAGAGTAAACTTTGAAAAAAACTGAAGGATCTTGTTTGGGTATCACTCCTTGACCTGTTCCCTCAGACATCCATTTGACTAATGTGGCTGTACAGAAAACTGCTCCTGACTACGACCCAGAGAAGGTGTGACAGTTTTACAAACAGTTTTTATAGTTTTCTCTAATCATTGCTCCAAAATAGGCAAATGTAGGTATTTCACAAGTGTTTAAACTTACACCCCTCTTGTTTCCTACAGGGCTGTAAATGGTCCCTGAACCAGCTAAGACAGTACCTGATAGCAAGACATGGGATAGAGGCGGTAAGGAACTTTACTTTTCTGTGTTCTCAGTCTTTGCTGTCAATTCAGTCCATACATTTGTCCAGTGCAGTATGGCTGAACCGGTGCAATGGCCGATTGGGTAGAGTGTTCGCCTTGCATTCGGTAGGTCGTGAGTTTGATCCCCAGCCGAGTCATACCAAAGACTTTAAAATGATACATGCTGCTTTCTCTGCTTAGCACTCAGAATGGAAGTTAAACACATGTCACTGCCAGCGGACTAGAATCCTGCTGTAGTGGCTTGCACAAATGTGTGGCCCAAGGGCTACAGAAATAGTGATGGCTGCCACCCCTAAGCATCTGCACAGATGATCAAAACAAGCTGGAGCCTAACCTCTCCTAATGTACATGTATTCAAATAAAAACAAGTGCTTTTAAAAAAGCTGGCATTTTGCCAATGTTTGCGTGTGTGAACGTTTTTTTCTAGTTATTAGAATGTCATATAAATAGAACAGAGTAACTAAACCTGATATTGGCGCATGGAGAGATTCACATATGTGCCTGAACTGCAGCAGATCTAGACGCCACCTGTTAAAATTTGCGTGAACTGCAGCAAATTTCACTACACATTGCCTGTTTATGAGTGAGCTCTGTTGCGGGGCATTTTAAAATTTTTTTAATAATTTTATTTCTATTCGGCAAAAAACGAAGCGGCGAATCCGTTAACCAAAGAAATAAATTGGTGTGACCAAATGGATGTAAAAATTAGTATTTTAATGGATGTAAAAAAGAAAAAAAAAAGTTGAAAAAAATCTGCCTCCCCGGATTCGAACCGGGTGCATTGGTTTAGAATGCGTAAACTTTACCACTGCGCTAGTGCGAACATGTTGAAGAAATGCCTGTTTTAACAGGTATACAAATGTTTGGCATGGATTGAACAGGTCCGTTCATCTCAACATCACAACGGCTATGCAAAAAATATGTATCCTTAACAAGTGGGTAAATGTTTTTTGTCTTCAGTGCCTAGATGTGGCCTTGTGTTAAAAAAAGATTTTTGTCTCCAGGTGGAAGACATGCTAAAGAAGATGAACGACATCATGATTAACGACAAACACTGCTTCAAGAGTACTTAAAAATAAAACATGAATCCTTAACAAGGGTAACCATTTTTGTCTCCAGGTTGAAGACATGCTGAAGAAGATGGACGACATCTTCATCTACAGCCTGCTGTGTGTGCAGAAGATCATGATTAACGACAAACACTGCTTCGAGCTGTACGGCTATGACATCATGCTAGACGACAAGCTCAAACCGTACGTAATATGTTGCTGTAAATTCTTTTATTTTCGTGGAGGGAAAACAAAAGGATTTTTTGTGTATGGAGTTTGCAAAATGATTCTGTTACTGTAGTAATGCAATGGAAATCTGAAATGCATATTCAATATGTCATGATCTTTGGATATGGCCACAAACATTTCAAAGTTTCCAGTACACAGAAAGACGTAAGCTCTTTGTTTTCCTTAAATGGTTATGTTTTTACATACATTGTGTACATTCCCTCAACATGTATATAGTATGAGGCAAAATATGATGCCGATCTCTAAAAAATTGCTGTCTCAACGTTTGCATCTACTTTGTCTTAACTTGCCTTCCCTTTGTTTCCTATCGGGCTACTCAAAATTGTCTTCATCCCCTTTGCATATCAATTCATAATTCGGGTATAAAACCTGCTCTCCGTCAAGATCTCTTCAGTGTCACTGATGAAAGTAAAAGGATTTTATCTGAAATGTCTGACTGACAAAATCATATCCAGTTGCTTGTGCTATTTGGGCATCTTTATCACCTGGATGTCTATCCTTCATTGACAACTTACTGTCTCTTTCCCCAGGTGGTTGATCGAGACAAACGCCTCCCCCTCGCTCACAGCCAGTAACCAGGAAGACTACGAGCTGAAGTGTCGGCTCCTGGAGGATACGCTAAATGTGGTGGACATGGAGGGAAGGTGAGAAACACTATAACTAGATAATCAATCCGCCCTTTAGGATTTCAGGTGCGGCATGCACCAGGGTAGAATGCACTGGATAGGTATATAAGTGCAAACTTCACTGTACTTGTGTCATTTAGCCTCTAGCCACTGAAGAAGCTATACATAGCGAAACTTGTTTGGCCGACAGGCTGAATAAAAGTTCAAAACTTGAACTATGCGGCTCCAGATGTCTTTCTGAGGGACGACTGCAGTGTGCAAGATGTCGGTAGCTTGAGGGACGAATCTACTCTACTATATACTAGATAATGATATATACTGTCAAACTTGTACAAGTGACCACCTATTACATAAGGACCACCTGGGAACCAAAGCGAAGATGTCATCATACATAGCTTGAGGAATGAGTTCACTCTACTTTTACATTCTCTTACATATTAAAGGACAAACTGGCCATTGATATACATGCACTTCCAATATAGATTTACTACAGATGGAGAAATTCTGTGTTTCTATTTTTTCCTAGGCTCACAGGGAAGGAGAAGAGAATCGGTGGGTATGACTTGATGTGGAACGATGGACCAGTGACACTGGAGGAGGGAGGACTTGACTGTATGTCTGCTCCAACCTACACCACTAATACACATCTAGGTAAGTACCATGTGTATTTATAATCATTTATGTTGATAGATTCATTAGGACTCGATGTAATCTGCATCTCTGATATATTTTTTCTGACCCTTACCTCCCTCATGACCTCAATAAAAAGTGGCCTGCAGGCCAATTTGACCTTCAAACAAAGCACTGGGACTGTATATGACTGGATGAGAACAAATAACTATTTGTGTAAGGCTGTAAGCACAGAGGCTTGCTGTACACGAAATATTCCCTGCATTAAAAATCTATATCTATTCAAACATTCATCATTTATTCTTTCCCCTGTAGGTTGTTTTAATGACAGAGAGAAGCAGCTCAAACAACTGTTCCGGTCCCTGCAGATGGCCAAGAAGACCACAACTGTATAGATTAGATAATGATTACAATGTAATGCCACACCAATTTATTTCCTTGGTTATTGAATATCAAGACAAATTTTGCAAGCTGTCAAGATGAATACAGATGGCAACTAGGGAGGAAAACTTATTACATTTTATGTATCAGTCCTGAAATTTTATGCACCAATTAAGGTGAAGCCCTCAGGGTCTGCTCTTGAATTAAGGTTTTAAATAAGTGTTATTTTTTTTAAATCTGAGAACCAACAAATAAAATTGGTGTGGCCTAACCATTGTTTGCCATGCTTGATGGTCTATCCAAGTTGCCAGAATTATGATTATTATGAGATTACATCCTTGAACAGTTTCATCAGGTTCAAAGTTCTTTGTACACAACCAAGTTTGAAGACTGACGTTTCAGACTGCATTGTATTGTAAACCCCACAGGTACTACCTATCTGCATGTGTAAATACTTAACATTTTGGACTGCATCTGTTAACAGGGACACCTACTTGTAACTTGCATAACAGTACCAGTTAGAAGTGTCCTAAGGATCTGACAGATGGTCACTAAAATGTTAGTATTGAAATGCAATACTTGGTTGCATGGAATTGTGTACAAAAAACTTTGTTATCTATTATGTAATTACAGTAACATAATCATGACATCAGAAACCTGCACATTTGCAAGTCCAAATATTCCAGGGTTGACCAGACAACATGACATGAAGTACTGACAGCTTATAGCAATAATAGGCTCATGAAATGCCCTTTTTGTTGAGTTTGTCAAAAAGTTTGTTGTTCTTCCACCAAACAGTTAGTGTGTGTGTGTACGACTACATGCTCAGTTCTAATACAATATGAGGTGCCTAAAGTGACCAATCCTGCATAGGAAATAGAGAAACTACATGTATGAGAGAGTAAGTCTGGGATTTTTTTTTACATAATGTGATGCACAATTTTCCCACCAAAAATCTTCCAACAGGGCTTTTAAGGGTAGAGAATTCTTAAGTTTTTCCCCCATTCTAAACAGTTTATTCTGTTCATTTTTATCGCTTTGTCCATTTTAAGTATGTCTAAAATTTGTAAATATTCTGTTGGTACTGTATATTGGGAAATTTTGTTTGTGGCAGTATATTGTGTAAATTTGTTTTTGATTCCTTATAGTTCATTTACAATATGTACATTACAGGTGATATAAGAACAAATTCCTGCAAAAGGAAATAAAGTGAGACAAAACGTCTGGCTTTGTGTGACTTTTATTAGTATCAAGTGTTAAAAAAAACAAAGTTAACAACAGTATTATAGTAATATATTATACTTATCAGTCTTATAGGAATTACCTTATTAGTAATATACCCTATTGAGGAATGAATTGGTGAGGATCTGACGTTAGCTTGAGCTGCAGTACACACAAAGTCTGCTAGGTGATGCTCTTAACTTACAGCTGCCTACAATCATGTGCTAAATTAACTAGTGTTTAAGTTAACTTTTACTATATCAGTTTGGCCACAAAAGTGAGACATTCCTGCTCATAATCCCTGAAATATAACGCTCATACGTCTAGCAAAGCTTCATATGACATGGAGTTCCGATGGATAACCAAATGCATTCCTGAAAGTTCACATGGTTCAGATTATCAACATTGAAACTTAAAACAAATAAACTTGACAACAAATCCAGTTATGATCCCCACATTTCTAATGCTGTCGTGGAGCACTTTGAAATTGCTTTCTCTATTGAAACTTTCCATCAAAGCAACAATAAAGTAACTTGTAGTTCCAACACAATACATAAATAAGGGTATAATTGAGACTGTTGGCAAAAAAAAAAAGTCTCCCTGAAAGAAATATAACCAAAACAGTAACACATGTGTTATAACAAAGAGGTTGCCATTGCTGTGATCAATCATAGTCTCACCAACTTCACACATCTTCTCATGATTTAGAAATATGGACTAGTACTACACATCTACCTTCAGTTCTTGTTGCTGATGATAACCTTTCTACTTTCCTCTGTTGGACTGAGACCTTGTAGAGTTGGGCATAGACTTTTCAGCAGGCTTTTAGCCAGGCAGGTGTACGGGTGTACATTGTACACCCTGTTAAAAAAATAACACAAATTGTACACCCTTACACTGGGGAGCACATCCTCTGACAAGCATGGAATTCTGATTGACCAGGGATGCTGCAGGTCACATTTGGCCTGTCTTACAGTAAATTTGCTTCATTCCCCCAAATTTGCACCTCAAAATGTGGGAAATGATGTTTCAGAGAGTTATAAATTTCAGAATTTTCTGAGTGAGGATGTCCCCAGACCCCCTACAATACTCGCGCCTGCAGCGCTCGCCTAATGGTAAGAAATTTGGACACCCTATGAAAAAATCCTAGCTAAAAGCCTGCTTTTCAGCACTTCCTGAGGCATCATTAGATTCATCCAAGACATCTTTTGTATCTGCCAGAGCATCAGAATTCTTCTAAAACACTTTCTTAAATGTTTGATTTCTCATCTTCTTTGTTTATATTGGAATTTCCAGGATGGTAGGTTTTCATGTGCCACCTGAGGGAGTTATACTGCCGTCCGCTGTAGTTACACAGACTACAGTTGAAAGGGTTGTCACCCGTGTGTATCCTCATGTGAACCCTCAGGTGTTCAGATCTGCGGAACATCTTACCGCAATACGAACACTGGTGGCTGCGCTCGTCCGTGTGCACTTTGTAATGTGAAGTCATCGTCGACTTGACACCAAACGATTTCTTACAACCCTCATAAGGGCAGTGGAATCGATTTCTGTCATGGACACTAAGAACATGCATTTCCAAACCACGTTTCTCTCTAAAAGAAGACTTGCAGTTTTCCACATCGCATTTGTACGGTCTTGCCTCGCTAAGTTTAAGCTTGTGCATCTTCATATTCCAGTTGGTGAAGAACTTTCCGCAATGATCACACAAAAACAACTTGTTCCCCTTCAGGTCCAGTTTGTCTCTGCTTGGCAGGTGTGTCATCAGGTGCTTGTTGAGTCTTTGTCTTGTGTGAAACTTGTCTCCACAGTATTCACATGTCTCTGGATGGGCCTTGAGCTTATGTTTGAAATATGACACTTTGCTTGTGAACTTTTCCTTACACTTGCATACCCAGGATGTCTTCTTTTTCCACTTGTTTCCGTTTTGTTTCCTTTCCAGTTGAAGCCGGCATTCTGTCTGTTCTAAACGATCACTGTTGCTCTTGCGCCTCTTGTTTTTGTTTTTAGAAGATTCTCGCTCACTTTCTTCAAAGTCATCTTCTAATTGATCTTCCCCCTCCTTTGCCTCAGTAAACTGAGATGTAGTGTTGTAACAGTTATCAATATTCGTGTCTTGTCCACTTTCCATCTCATCTTGAATGCCAACTGTGCAACAACCCGACAAGGATGGTGTTTTTGTGCTATAACAATCATCAAGTTTCATCTCTTCTTCGTCTCCCTTCTCAGCATCAGTACCAATTGGATCACAACTTAGAAGTTGGGCAGTGCTGTTGCAGCAATTAACAAGACTTCTCTCTAGCTCGTCTACTTCCTCCTCCTTGATATCATTTGCGATAGTACCACAGCTCGGTTGGGATGTTGTGTTGATGTCAACGGTGCCGATCCTTTTCTTTTGGTCATCTTCTTCCTTAACAGTCTGTCCTGTGTCAGGTATCCTGATTTGTCCAGTTGCGTCTTTGGCCATTGACTTTTTGATAAGCTAAAAGGGTGAACAATTAAAAAAGTTAATTTTGATCTTGAATACTAGTAACATAATGCAACTACATGTAAATGTCACAACCAAACTAGATATGACGATATAACTATTATTCTTGAATATAAAATTTAATAAAAATACACACACAAATATACTAGATGAATTTATTGGATCTCAGTGTTGCTATTGAATACACAAACTTATGTATAGTGTTTCAACATTATGAATATGATAAATAATACTGATGAGGATGATATAGAACCTACATGTATATAACTTCCTTGTCTTAACTTTTAACTCGTTGGGACAAGGAGGTTGGTTGGAAGTGAAACGCATTTCCGTTGCAAGACTTCAAGGTTTTACAGGAATAAACTATTCATTTATTCATTCCCACTAACCTGTGTCTCAGTCTGGTAAGCGTTGGTATCCAACTTGTCATTTCTTGTTGTTGGTGTGGATGCGCGGTCAACCTTGCCGGCCAGTATCTTCCTTCTCAGCTGCAGTGCCTGCCTTGCTATCCTTGCCTGTTTGGACTTCTTTCTTCTCACTCGTCTCCTCTTTTTGTCCCCCATGCCGATGGACACTCAAGTATGATTTTCAATGAAAGAAGCAGGCGACACACAGCCAGAGAAGCCAGGAAAATGCGCACGTAGTCAAGAAATAGAGCAGGAGAACCGATCAGTCCTAGGAACAACTGGGCTTTCCCTCCCTCCAAAACTATGGCATAATTTGCTGCCAAAAATTGACCTCATATTACTTTGACTGATACATTTTCTAGTCCCTCGATGCCCCCCGACATGCGTGAAAACTAGATCCAGCTACCTCATCTCCCCACAGCCCTGGAGACTGGTAACTAAGGTGCCTGACAAGTAAAGATAGATGCAGAAACGTCCAGTCACTAGAGCTAAATTTTCTTCCCGCCACTGTCACAGCTGTCAGCCGCAGTTCCAACATGACCTTTGACCTAAATGATCTTCCTGGTTCAATGTGTCTAGAAAAGTATGTATTTGTGAGATAAATAAGTAGGTAAAAAAGGTAGGTACAAGGAGGTAAAAAATCTTTGACCACAAAATTACTTTACTGATGAGAATGTCGACGAAAGCTCCGATAACAGGAGTTATTGACTGATTGCTTGTAGTTTCTCCTAACTGTGGACTATACCAAATGTATCCAAAGGTAAAGATGGAAATAATACAGTTAATCATAGTGTTTTGTGCATTTACTTTTTTTATATCATGTGTATGCATATGACTATTTTTATATAGTTAAACATTTGGTTGTAGTTTGTAAGCTTTGACACACATATCAAATCATGCTTCAACCCCCTTTAATGTTGGTATCAACTAAATTATCATTAATCTCCAAGCAGATCCTACGGTGACATAAGAATAGATAGTGTCAAAGCTGGCTAAGGAGGATAGCCGGCCAACGGGAGTCAAACGGGCACCACAGCATACACAATCCTAGGCCGGCTTCACTACTCTGTCAGCCTTTGATACTATCTAAGGAACCCAGGACATCTTTCATTAATCTCTGAGCAGATCCTATGGTAGCATATAAGAATATTATGCTACTGTAGGATCTGCTTGGAGATTAATGAAAGATGTAAGTATAATTTTCTTATGCTACCGTAGCATCTGCTTGGAGATAAATGAATGATGCCCTGGGTTTGCTGGATCTTTTCATTATACTGGCCATAAAATTCTATTGGAAACATATATCTAGAGCCTCAACCTCTCTAATTTTATTGTTATGTGGTGCATGGAGTGGCACTATGCTTTCTAAGTTGAGGAACTTAACTTTCAACTTGAGAAGGAGAAAAAGATATTCATTCATTCCTTTTTTTTAATATGGGTGATATCAAGGAGCTTGCTTCATCTTACGAAGGATAGAGGCAGAAATGCCCAAGTACTTGACAATGGAGCTTTCATCATTGGTGATATCAGTGAAAATGCCCTGACCTCTACAAGGAAATAAAATGAGAAACTACACACTGCATACATGTTGTACATCTGGTTAGTTTTTATTTGTCTGAGATATAGATATAGGAACTTGTGGTAACAACAAGATTATAGGTGTGCAAAAAGTACAAAGGATTAAATTGAAACCCCAAAACAACTAAATATATAAAAGTACAAAGTAACGTTAGACAGAATGACATAGTTATAGGTATATTGAATAACATGCACTTCGTGTGCATTATATAATTTCTACCAGAGAAAACTGCTTTCCCCATTAACACATTACACCAATGAGAAAAGTTTTAGTATTCAAATGGACTTTCAAAAACTTTGATGAGGGTATATTTCAGTTATTCCAATGGAAAACCTGCTTTACTTATTTCCACCATCAGCTTACTAAAGAGCAAATCGACTTTTCTAGTATCTACACAGATGTGTAGTAGTTTTCCCTAAATGGGAATTGCAAAGTCGTAAGATAAACTGTTGGTCTACCTGAAAGAATATCATAAACTTTTTCAACAAAATGGCACCTTTTGTTACAAAGAGGTAGCCCTTGCTATAGCTAATCATCATCACCACTTCACATAAAATATTCTCATGATTCTTTTAAATCTGCAACGTCAACTTCCAGTTCTTGTCGATTAATGATCTTCATTTTGCCCTGTGGGACCGAGACCTTGTAGAGTAGCACTTTTCACCACTTCCTGACACACTATCTAAATTTTCATCTTTATCAGCCAAAGCATCCCTCTCCAAAACTTTCTTCTTTGAGTTTTCATCTTTTTTGTTCCCTGAATTTTCACAGTGTTCAGGATGGTGGGTTTTCATGTGCCACCTGAGAGAGTTATACTGCCGTCCACTGTAGTTACACAGGCCACAGTTAAACGGGTTGTCGCCTGTGTGTATCCGCATGTGAACCTTCAGGTGCTCGGATCTCCGAAACATCTTACCGCAATACGAACACTGGTGGCTGCGCTCGTCCGTGTGCACTTTGTAATGTGACTTCAGCCTCGACTTTTCACCAAACGTTTGCTTGCAACCTTCATGAGGGCAAGGGAACCGATTTCTGTTGTGGACAGTAGCGATATGATTTTGCACAGCTGCCCTATTCCTAAAAGTAGACTTGCAGTTGTTAACAATGCATTCGTACATTTTTACCTCGTTAAGTTTCAGCTTGTGCCACTGCAACTTTTTTTCGGTGAAGAACTGCCCGCAATGGTCACACAAGAAAAGCTTGTTACCCCTCAAGTCCAGTTTGTCTTCGCTCGGCATGTGCGTCTTCAGATGTTTGTTGAGTAATTGTCTTGAGCGAAAGTTTTCCTCACAGTATTCGCACGTTAAAGGATGGGCCTCTAGTCTATGCTGGTTATATGAGGTTTTGCTCGTGAACTTTTCCTTACACTTGCAGACCCAGGATGTCTTTTTTTTCCCCTTTTTTCTGTTCTGTTTCCTTTTATTAAGCTGCCGTAGACGTTCTGTCTCTTCTAACCAATCAGCGTCATTCTTGTTTGCCCTCTTCTTTCTCGCTGGTTGACCTGTTGTGCTAGTTGTGTTCCCAGAAGCCTGCTCCATGTCTGCTGATGGCGACGTCTCTTCGTTCTCAGAGCTGGAGCTCTCCAGAACAAGGCTCTTCTTGAACCCCCTGAAACAATGTTAATGAGTTATAATAAATTCTTAGGCAGACATAGTACAACTTCTTTTAAGTAACAGCATCTCTTGAAGTGAGATTAATGAGAGCATACTTGGCTTAGGGCTGTAAAAATATTACTGTAAATGCATTTCAATTCGCCGGGATTTAATTTCATGGTGGTTTTAAGTTCCCTGTAGCACCACATGCTGTAGTCTCTTACTGCCATGGAAAAATGTTTGCGGTGGTTCTAAGTTTGCAGTAAATTTGCAATGCAAAAACCACGAACATAAATCCACCGGGAAAATTTCTGCATTTACAGTACCTCTTTAGGTGCATTGTCCTGACTAAAGCGCCTAGTGTACATGTATATGTATCTGAACAAGCATAGTACTACCAATAGTGGACATTATTTTTCTATGTAAAAAAGATAGGTAAATCTCATCCCAAACATGAAATTTAGGACTTCAAGTGTTTATGTCGAATAATATGTAGATGAATAAAAATAATGCGAATACACAAATACAAATAAATGTACCTTTCCTGCAACAGGTCTGCAGCAGCCGCTGCCCCCCGGATTCTGGTCTTCTCAGGAGTCATCAGAACTAGGCTTTTCTCGTACCTGATAACCTTGTACCCAACGGGTGGTACGAAAGGTTTGCTTCTCGAACCTTTTCCCAAACCTCGAACTTCCTGCGATCGTTTAGCCAATGCTCTGTAGCGTTCACGTCTCTCCCTCTTTGTTTGTTTTCTCTTCTTTTTGACTTTCCCAGCAACCGACTTTTTTACTTTCTGTTCCTGTTTGTAGGTTGGCATGTGTGTTTTCAGGTGTTTTGCAAGCCATTTTATTGAACTAAACGTTTTTCTACAGAGTTCGCATGTATTTTGGGCAGTTTCTTGCTCATATTTGTTATATGTGTATGACGAGCTCGAGGCAAGGGTTTCGTTGCTTGCAATCCTACTGCTTCTCCTGTTCATCAATGTCTGATCTTGGCCACCTTCCTCCTCAACCTCAACACCAACTGTACTAGAACTAAACTGGGACTGTGTGTTGGTGTTGTAATAGTTTCCAGGGTCTATCCCTTGCCAATCCTCTTCAGTGGCAAGTGTACAACTCAACAGATATGGTCTGTTGATGTTGTAACTATCATCGAGCCTCATTGCTTCTTCATAAGGTGGTAGGAAAGGTTTGCTTCTGGAACCTTTTCCCAAACCTTGAACTTCCTGCGATCGCTTCGCCAATGCTCTAAAGCGTTCACGTCTCTCCCTCTTTGTTTGTTTCCTCTTCTTTTTGACTTTCCCAGCAGCTGACTTTTTTACTTTCTGTTCCTGTTTGTAGGTTGGCCTGTGCGTTTCCAGGTGTTTTGCAAGCCATTTTGTTGAACTAAACATTTTTCTACAGAGTTCACATATATATTTTGGGCTGTCTCTTGCTCATACTTGTTATACATGTATGACGAGGCATTGCCTGCAATCCGACTGCTTCTCCTGTTCATCCAGGTCTGATCATGGCCACCTTCCTCCTCAACCTCAACACCAACTGTACTAGAACTAAACTGGGACTGTGTGTTGGTGTTGTAATAGTTTCCAGGGTCTATCCCTTGCCAATCCTCTTCAGTGGCAAGTGTGCAACTCAACGGATACGGTCCGTTGGTGTTGTAAGTATTATCTAGCATCATCTCTTCCTCATCTTTCACCTCAGCATCAGTACCAACTGCCTCACTACTCAGCAGTTGTTCACTGCTATTCCAAGAAGTCACAAGGCTGTTCTCTTGCTCATCTACTGGCTCCTCTTTGATATTATTTGCGACTGAACTGCAGCTCAGTTCGGATCTTAGGATGTTGTTGTCACCGTTGCCAAGATTGTTCTCTTGGTTACCTTCTTCCTTAATAACACTCTGTTGTGTATCAGATGTCGAGGTTTGTCCAGCCTGCTCTTGGGCCATGGGCTGGGGTGACTCTTTCTTGAGCTGGAAGAGTGAACAATGTTTAAAAGTCAATTTTTCATCTTGAATAACATAATGGAATCAAATGTGACTATGGATGAATAAGACATGAACTAATGCAGGGTTGGGCAAGTCCTCTTGTCCCATTGCCCAGGGCAAGTGAAAGTGCTGATCGGGCAAGCCCATGTTCTACCCCAATGTTGCCCAATGGGGCAGGTAAGATTTTCTACTTGTTACTTCTCACAGTCAAGGCATCAAACATTGGTCAACCCAGAGAAATTGAGCCAATGATACAGGGAATTCCATTACTGTATGTGAAAAAAAAT
>NC_049984.1:3733954-3738468 GCF_000003815.2 Branchiostoma floridae
ACAATTACAATATTACGCTTTTAGCAGGACAAGAGTGGCAGAAAAGTTACACAGAAGAAGTGGCAAGGGTAACCTATAACAGCAACATGTAACTGGAGAAAATGATGCGTTGACAATTTGTCAAATCAGTATGGCTAGAGAAATCGTCGTAAACGTACCGGTATTATGATAATAGATGTTACCTCACTTAAATTTCTTCTACTGTCCAACAGGGGGCGCAACTGCACGCAGAAAGACCGGTCCGACTGGACCACTTTTTCTACCAACCCAAATATAGACCCTAAATCATCATCTGTTGCCACATGTATTAGCTAGGGAGGTAAACAAATAATTGGATATCAAAATCACTTCCTGGGTGTGTTTACTACTTACTTGATTTCTTGCCATCTGTTCACCTTCGAGATCTGACGATTCCATCGACTCCTGCATCTCGCCCAAGACTGCGTCTTCAGCAAGAACGTTCTGAGGACCACTGAAGAATCTCGCCTTCATATATTCGTAACAATCATTACAGTGAAACCTGTAGTAGTTTGCCCCTCTACCCTCAGCCAATCTGTTGCGGTGTTCGCAAACCGCACAGGAGGGCATACCGCTGGCCGACGAGCTCATCTTGCCCCCCTCCCCACAAATTTTGAATTTATCAGGCTAATTTTGGGAAAGCCGTAGGCAACAAAATCCTTTTCTTCTTCACGTGAAATCCGAGCTATTCCTCCAGAAGACAGGTAGCTTCAAAGCGAACGCCTTTAAACTGCGCTTAGTAAAGGATCAAGGAGGCTAGAGGAGGAAAATAGCACCGACTTCTCACTGTCAACAACAACACTGGTTTCCCGCCATCACTGAATAATCTGTACGTGACCTCACTTCCGGTTTCTCGCAATTCATCTCAAAGCAGATGTTAGAAGGGAATTTTGTGACGTTCTCTCATCCGGTACAGGGGTTCGCCAAAAGACAGGATTAAAAGAAAGCTTTTTAAAACATTACAATTCTAGGAGGATAAGATACTATTTGACTTTTAAAGATGTTTCTCACCGAGTGGCTAATATCAAGGAGGTTAAAGAATCTCTTTCTTTAACCTCCTTGCTAATATTGATTCCTTGTAAAATATTTAGGCCGCAGAAAATAAATTTTATGAATAACATCAGCTCACTCATTAATTTTGACCTGATCAAAAAACTAATATTTTTTTTTTCTTCTGCAGAGATGATCAGTATGGCGACAGGTTGTGTTATATCCTAATAATTGTCATTGTAGAAATGACACTAGTATTAAAGGTAACCATGCTTCTTGGCTCCGATGTCACTTAATGTTTTGTCATTTTGAAAATTAAGCAATCTTTTTTCTACCCATCTTGTTTTTTTCTTGCCCTATCTCACAATTTTTGCAGTCTGCAGAGGATGTCATCCATTAATTTTAGATGCTGTGGCCTTGAATTGAATTAAGTAATGATACTTGCATATGTTTACCATAAGACATATAGGTACTGTAAATGCAGAAATATTCGCGGTGGATTAATGTTCGCGGTTTTCGTGGCGGCCGCTTCTCCGCGAATTTAAAACCACCGCGAACAGTTTTCCATAACAGTAAGAGACTGCAGTGCATGGTGCAACAGCGAAATTAAAACCACCGCGAAAAGTCCATTTTCCCGCTACCGCGAAATTAAATCCCCACGAACTTAAATGCATTTACAGTAATGTGGGTAGATACAAAATACCAGTAGAAGGAAATAAAGCAAAAACAAAATCCTGGATACATCTGTGTGATTTTTATTACCGGGTAGTCCGACATGTAATACCAAGATTATAGGTAGGAATGATCTGCTCCACAGAAAGCCTGAAGGGAATGGGTTTGGATGTTGTTTAGGCTGCAGTACTTCCAATGTCTGCAAGGATGTGCTCTTAATCAATACCCTTCATCGTATTCTTTGCCTTGTGGTGCTTTAGTACATCAGTCAGTCTTATAAGGCATTCAAGAGATTGAAGACCTGTGGTGGTGTGGCTCATACTCATCTCCAAGCAGATATGCTGGTTATAGGGCAGTATCGTTTATCCACATAATCCCAGTGGCAAATGGACATTGTTTGGCAAATGGAGACTGTTTTATTTCATGGATACTGCTGGCCTGTGGATCTGCTTGGAGATTAGCTCATGCAGTTAGCTAAGTTCTTGTGACACCTGTGTATCAAAACAAAATTGTGACCATATCGGTATGTCAACATAAAATTACGATGACAAGCCAATCGAATCCTGAATATTTACATGGTTGGCCTTAATTTTGTTAACACTGAAACCAAGAAATAAACTTAAACTGAAACACAGTAAGTTGAGAAACAAAACTTGGATGGAGTGACATGCATGGTTATGAATCTTCAAATAACATTACACTTGGCAGTATACTATTACTAGTATTGCAGAACATGAATTTCATGTGCATTTGCATACTTTCCCTATTAACACCTTCTGCCTATCAGCAATGTAGATAGTTCTGTAGTATCAAAAGTTGACTTTTTGCAAAACAATGCATCAATAACGATGTGTGTCTCCCTTAGAAATATGTAACTTTTAAAACCTGAATAGTAACTGTTGTAACAACAAAGAGGTTGCAGAATAATTTCTGAAGGCAATTGCACTATCGAGTTGTCCTATTCACATGTCTTGCAATTATCATACAATCACTAATTTATACTAAGTTATTGGGCATGTTTTAATGGGACAGCCATGCACATGTCCTGCTAAGTTCAGCTATCTTGCTACACAAAAGGCTGCCCTAGGGCCTTGTTGGTGGTTGGTTCTATCACAACCCGCTTGATAATGTGTGCTATGGCATAAAAATTGTACGACATTCGCATGACATGTGACTGTGCCCTTAACAACATATACAATGGACCATATTAGTTCCTGCTGCTAATAAATGATCTAGTTTCTACTTTCGTCTGTGTGACCGGGACCATGTAGAATAAGTTGCAGTCTTTTTTGCACTTTTAGGAGCTTTACCTACCAAAGCCTTCTTCTTCTTAGCACTTCCTAAGGTCTTACTAGAATCAACTTTATCTACTAAAGCATCCTTCTTCAACACGACTTTGTTGCTTGGTTTTGCACCTTTTTTGGCACCCATTTTATCATCCATCTCCAACCCTGACGTCTTCCTTGCTTTTGCACCTTTTTTAGAACCTTTTTCATCATCCTTTTCCAACCCTGACTTCTTCTTCCTTTGTTTTGCACCTTTTTTATCACCTGACTTTTCAAAGAGTTCAGGATGGTGGGTTTTCATGTGCCAAATAAGACAGTTGGACTGCCGACCGCTGTAGTTACACAGACTACAGTTGAACGGGGTGTCACCTGTGTGCTGTCTCATGTGCACCTTCAGGTGATCTGTTCTCTGGAACATCCTACCGCAGTACGAGCACTGGTGGCTGCGCTCATCCGTGTGAACTTTGTAATGTTTCAGCAACACCGACTTGATACCAAACGTTTTCTCACAGCCCTCGTACTGGCAGGGGAAACGATTTCGCTCATGGACTTTACGGACATGATTTTTCAAAGCGCCCTTAGTTTTGAAAGCAGATGCACAGTTTTTTACATCGCATCTGTACGGTCTTAAATCGCTGATTTTCACCTTGTGTCTCTTCATCTGCTGCTTAGTGAAGAACTGTCCGCAGTGGTCACACATGGACAGCTTGTCACCATTTAGATCCAGTTTGTCTTCGCTTGGCAGGTGTGTTTTCAGGTGTTTCTGCAGTGTTTTTGCTGAATGAAACTTTTCTTCACAGTAGTCACAGGTTACCGGATGTTCCTCCAGTATGTGTTTGTGGTATGAAGCCATGTTTTTAAACTTTTCACCACACTCGCAGACCCATGAATTCTTTCTCCATATTTTCCTTTGCAGTTGACGTTCTGTCCTTTCCAACTGGTCACTGTCGCAGGATGACATGGAGCCATCACTATCATGAAACAGTTCATCTTCTTCTGAAGACAAGTGCCACGAACTGTCGCTCTTGTGACCCTTCTTTTCGTCTTCTGAAGATGAAAGTTCTTCCTCACTTTCTTCAAAGTCATCTTCTTCTTCTTCTAATATATCTTCCTCCTTTGCATCAATGCTGACAATACTCCAACTCAGTGCAGATGTCACGGTTTTTGTTTTGTTATCCTTACTAAGATTGCTCTCTACCTTACCATTCTCTTTATCATCATTACATTTTACTATTCCCCATTTGAGCTGAGGTGGTGCTTTGGTGTTGTTCACAGGTTCCAATACTTTTACCTTTGCTGGTACATTTTCCTCGATTTCGTACGAGCGCACCAGCCATTTTGATTTTGCTGGTTTCTTGGTGCTATCGCGTTTTAGAGGAATCTTGTCTGCTTGTTTAGCGGCAGCATCTGGTGGTGCACTGTATGCGTGGAAACTACGGATCAAAGGAAGGTTCACATTCGGGTCAAATTGACTTGTTTCCTCAGATTCGCTCAGGATGGTGTCTGCTGGCTGTTGGTCACATGGAGTGCTACCATGGTTGGTCTCAC
>NC_049984.1:3740617-3746178 GCF_000003815.2 Branchiostoma floridae
ATGTCAGTCTGAATTCCAAATTCAGAATATTTTCAGTTTTGGTACCAAACGTCTACAATATTGAGCAAACAGTAAAATTGATCAAAAACTTGATGTACATTACCCTAGCTGAAATGATTGTGGTAATGAGCCGAGATATGACGTTGCTGTCTTCAATTAATTGTGACATCACTCAGTAATCAATCAATTAGAAAATCATGAACTTTATTGATCATGTAAACTGCCCTGTCAATGTACACAAGAAAAGTCAGAAACATTTTACCACTATATTGTATACGACATGTTCTCAAGTAACTAGAGTTTTATTGTGCGCCAATCAGTGGCACAAAGTTACAATTAGTGGCAAGAGAGCAACATTAATGTATATACCATTATCTTCAGCTGATAAACAACTCTTGTACTAGCAGTTAGCAATGGGGCTTATTATGGCAACAGGAAGGTTTTAAATTGCCAGCACGGAAAGTCCCTTTCCGATATTTACTAGAGAGACTTAGCCCATAGCCATGTTGAAAATAGCCAATCAGACAGGACCCAGCCCCCCCCCCCCCCAAAAAAAAACCCAGCCTGCTGGAAGTCTAGCGAGGGAGGCTATACATAAAGTACACATGTCGAACTGTTTGTTATAAATGTTGGTCTGGGCTAAGTCCGGGGTCAACATGTTTGTGTTTTCAAAGGGTAAAGAATCATGAACCACGATCCCACGATCAGGGAGCGGCTGATTCAAACTCTCTATTTGTTTAAAAAGTGATTTATATTGTGGCGCTTATATGTGTAGCGACCCTAGAAGGTCTTTAACGTGTGCCATTGATTAGTTATGAATACGCGAAAATGTACATACAGACAAATGGGTAAGCGACTTTCCGGCACCACCGGTGCTCCAGATCTTTATCTCAGGAGCTATCGTTCATTCCTGTGTACATGGTGACATGTGCTCCGACCCAGAAACCAGTATCCGGTCCTCTGACAGAGTGCATACATCACTGGATCTCGTGTGTTGCATATAGTTTACTAGATTCCCCTATGATGAGATTTGGAATTTGCATTAAGTATTTAAAGTGATCGAAGGGTGGTGAAATCCTCAGCGTACTGTTGAATTAATACTACACTAACATGCCCCAACTAACGCCTTTTTTTATTAAAATGATTAATAACATCATTTCCAAACAATATGTTCCACTACAGCGTTAACTGCAGGCTTAGCAGTTCAAGACGTAGACTGTAAGATGAATATAGTATAAACCATATGTTCAGCTAACTGCAAATTAAAATTGCCAAGAACAGTGTTGTGAATTACAAAGCACAAAGCTCACCGCATCCATCTACTAATATAACGTTAACGTTATAACATCCTTAGCTTGGTCAGACCGAGAAGTCTTGTCGAAAACATGTGTTATGTGTCTCATAAATGGGACCTGCATGTCCATTTTTCCTTGCCAACAATCTCTAAACCATTTCCATATCACTGGCGAAAACTCTAGACCATATTCAGCTGACAAAGATAGAATATTCCCACCGAAACTGGACTTTCCATTCCCAGTTTCGGTGTATGCCATCATGACCCGGAAGTAAGCCACGTGACCAGCGCGGGGCCAATCACGGCGCGTGTTGCCGTGTCGTATGGAAACCATAGAGACTACTTAATTATTCATGAGGGGATTCCCCGAGTCCGGTATTCCCGATGATTGGCTACCGGGATTTCCACCGCAACTGTATAAAAATCTGCACCGAAATAGCTGTGAAACAAACCTTCTCTGCGATCAGAACTAAGCTGAAGCACCCAACAAGCGTTCCTCGGTTCGAATACAAGCTCCAGTCACCTTGCAAACACCACCACGGCATCTTCAAGGTCACCCTCAGAGTCACCCCCGCCAAGGTAAGCACACCTGTCAGATCGCAGAGCTCGCCAGAGGCAATGTTTATACTTGAGCTGTCGCACGTGTAATTTGCAGGAGATTTAGGGCCGTGGTTTCTTAGAAGGCCTCCGCCATCGACTCTCTACTGCGCATGTCCCGGGCTTGTTGTTGACATTCGACCCGGTGAATGGGATTTAAATTTTCCCGCGCCAATTGTGGATAACTCCACAGGCGCACAGGTGAGGGTACCTGTGGGTAAATTGTGTGCACTTGGACAGGTAGTGCTTTCTGAGAAGGCCCTGCACCTAGCGCTTCGAGTCAGCTTCAGAACGTACCATATCATCGTGGCAAGGTATGTTATAAACATACAACATGCTGGCCATATCTTTCTAAGTTTATGCATTTAGGGCATAGACAGGAATTCGTGAAATAACATTTCCTGAATTTTAATCACAGTGTGCTGATATGCTGGCATAGACACTATTGCATAGCGTATAGCCGTATTGCAAACGTTGCTTGGAGTTGTATTTTGAATTCTGTGCTGGAAGATTTTTGATTGTGCAGCGAAACTCGATGTTGCATCTGAAAGCGGTAACGATGTTATTGCAAACGGTGACTCATGCCCGTATTCCCGGCGGAACCCACTGGCGGGAAACCCCGGAGTCTGGTTCGTGTCCCCAAATATAGGCCGGATGTCTGTCTTGCCGTTTGGCTGATTTCCAGGCGCGCAGCGGGATCCGACATGGCCAGGAAAATAGGGTGGGCGGGTGGGCGATACTTTACTACAGATTTGGCTCGAGGTTTGCCCATGTTGGTTTAGGGGCGGTGCGCGCAAATTTTCCCACCTAACCACCTGTAAGCCCCCAATGGAGCCAGAGCGGCACACCCACCTTAGCCAGCAAGCCATGTTTATGGTTTAACATTTTGAGGAGTCAGTTGTGGCTAGCTACTTCTCACCTCAGTGCTGCAAACTAAAACATTGCCACTATTACAAATATATTGCCTTATCTATTGTATGTGCATTGTTATCGTTCCAAATGTCATATTTACTAACATGGCGCAACCTTTGGAATCACCAAGGAGGTTGATTTAACCTCCTTGGAATCACATTATTGTCTCTTACTGGTGCCATTTTATTATATACATGGATAACATTGTCTGGTTTGTGCGTCAATCATTAAACTATTATCGATTTGTATCGCAGCTAACTATTTCAAATCAATGACAGCTTGCATTAAACGCTGTTCTCGTTCCTCTTTCATGTTGGTATTTTATTTTTGTATTTTTTCAAAACAAAATTCATGTACCAGATGACGCCAGCGTATCCCACTACCTGCTCTGTCTAGAGAAAAGGGGCGGAGCTTCTCTTGTCGAGACGTTCGGCCTTGGGAGTTAAAATTAGACCAGGTGGATCATAGAAACATTTATAAGAGGGGTCCAAAATTATTTTAAAACTCACTACGAAGAGCAGATTTGCACATGTTTTGTGACCAACAGTATCTGTTGATGTTAGAATAGTTGTGAGGTTTATGAAATACAGTTACCTACGATGATAGGATATTTGTTTACGCCGAATGTTAAAGTGTACGCCCCTTTGCGCATGTTGGTATAACCATCTGTTGCCATAACGACGCGATCAGCGTCATGGTATCAGATGACCAACACAGGGTCACGTGGTACAGAGGGCTTCTTGGAAGCCACAGGATCCCTGCGGACTGTTTTTAATTGCCGGGCGGACAAAAGACGTGACATACCCCGTAAAGGTCGATATGCTATGTATTCAGCCTTGGCATTTTGGGCGTTCTTACCTGTCAGGTGCGATGCATTGACTTTGCAGTCTGCACACACAGGCACGACTAAAGAATCCCATTCATGGATATGGTAGGCTGAGCGAGTAAACACATGCAATACAATGTTTAGCCGCAGGAGGCGCTTCGTTTCAAGTTCAGTAGCAAAGTTAGGCTGCCTCGCTTGCAAATTTGCATGATTCGGAAAAACCCACCCACCCACACCACGAACCACCAAGAGGTTATCTTGAGAACCACAGAGGTTTTAAGTATGCAATTTAGTAACACTATACCGATGTTTTACTTTGTTCGCAATTATCCTTCGGGCATGCATGATCTTGCAGTATTATTGCATTATGATTATCACCATAATCAATATAAAACCCCTCTGCTCAACCAAAGGTTTGAACTCCTTGAACAATCTTCGTCAAATGCAAATTACTACTTAAAGGCGTCCTTGACATTTGAGATTTGAGCATATGATTCATCTTTTTAATTACATGCCGCGTAGTAGTCTTTTTTTTTTTTCTATTTTGCTTTTGGACAGACGAGGACGATGTGGCACTGCACTGAAGTTTTTGTAACTTATATTAACAATGCCACATACACGGTACAGACAGAAGGAAAGTCGTGTAAAGTGCCTTTCCCAAGGGCACAACGTCGGGGGCACGGTGGGAATCGAACTCAGGACCCATAGATTCCGAGCCGAAAGCTCTACCAGTTGCGCCACGCCCGACGTAGTAGTCTTTGTGTGCGGGTGACCTTACAAATGACCTTGCACTTAAGCAGTTGACTTTGAACAACGGTCTACGTACCTAACCTAGCACATAACCCCACCCTCCCACGCCAGTAAACCGGCACGGCGTCAACACTGCTTAGCTATGAGATATGGGCTTTGTTATCTCCAAGCAAATCTACCGGTGGCAGGTGGATAGTACTAGTGACTAAATCTACTTATTGAATGAATGAATGAATGAAGACCTTTATTGTACATTCATGCCTAGACGGGCTAGGTACAGGTCACTGATAACAGACATAACAGACATATGCAGGGACAACAAGATACAATTTAACTGATTGAAGGTACTAAGCTAACAGGATGGTCGACATCTTCTCGCTTCTTTGTACAGGTGTAGATATAGGAACAAATAATGTTTAATATACAGGGTTTATCTAGGCGCATCAAAAATACAAATTTATCCGTTACATTAAGATGTTCAAAATATTATGCGCGGAAACAATGTCAATTTGCACAACAATTTCCACATGCAACCGTACGTCAGGCAAATAAGTCTTTGATCACTGTCCTTTGACGTTAGGAGGGTAACAAATAAAAAGATGCCACACTCTTCATGTGTCTTTACTGACAGTAGTAGTAGTAGTAGTAGTAGTAGTAGTAGTAGACTTTACTCGACGGGTTACCAATATGTATTTTATGACAGCCGCATTGCATAGCCATAATCTATTATGCTCGCAAATGATTGATTGTATTGGCTTGTAGACATGGCCTAACGAAGCTTGACATGACAAAATGTACAATGACTTTGGTATGGTCGACTATAAACTACAGAAATGAGGATGCAGAATTAACTCCCAAGAACGACATCCAGCGGAAATAGCAAGTAATGCGTCGAGACAAAGAATGTAGTCGCGTTGCAGTGGCAGGGAGATGGAGGTCAACTATGTATCTTCTGGTCAATGAGAGTAGTCTTTACCAGGCTGGCTACGCTGGCTATCATAATTATAGGGAGAATAATTTGCCAGGGAAGTTTTGCTACCAGATGAGTTAGCCGGCCGCGCAGGGGAAACATTAGCCTGGTATCCAGCCGTAATATAGCTTCCCACTCTCTTCTTTCCGTATATTAAATAATATACTCGGAAGCTATATTACGGCTGGATACCAGGGCTAGGGTATCTTGAG
>NC_049984.1:3746278-3817021 GCF_000003815.2 Branchiostoma floridae
TACCAGGCTAGGGAAACATGAACCTAAGCGTGGACTGACGTGACACCTCTGGCCAATTTCCGTATTTTGCCTTATTCTACGATCCCTGTACCCCCATAGGCAGGCCTGGTGGAGGCTAAATGAGAGGGGCACGTCAAGTCGAAGCTTGTTAACGTTGTAAAATTACCCCTTAGCTGAGTGGGAAAATCGCCCGAAGCGATGTCGATGACAAAGCCCTACAGGTGCTGGTACTGGGGGCAAACAATGGAACACGTGACACCTGTCCTCTCCAATACAAGCCCAGAAACATGAGAAATGCACATGATTTCCCACATGTACAACAAATAGAAAAGTTAAATGCAGAAGTATTCTTCATCAGTATATCATATAGAACAATGCAATAAAAGTGATACCTCGATGGAGGTTAGACATCCAGGTAATAAGATATATAATGTAGCAGTTACCGTAGCATTTGTTATATTTCAGTAATTCTACCTCGAGTAATCGAAATTGAATTTCGAAGTCAATGCGCCATATCGACATTTTCAACTGCCTTAGACTTGTAATTGCCCTTAAATGGTGTCTCTATTCATCATCGCATATTTATTCATTGTATATTCAGACAACCGCGATCGTGAGGCCCGACCATTTCAGTTGCCGAATTGATTCAACGGGGCCCAATGCACAAAATGAATAAAATCGTCAATATCACAAAGAAATTAGATAAAAAGAACTTATGACAGCTTGTGAATAAAACACAATCCACTTTTCGTACTTATGACAGCTTGTGTATAAGACATAATCCATTTTTCGTACTTATGACAGCTTGTGTATAAAACATAATCCATTTTTCGTTCACGCAAACAACCCGGTCTGGGCCCGGTTGGGATATGTGACACTTGCATTTATCAGGCTATCTACAGACTATATCAGTACTCCGAAATCCGCAGGCATCAAAAATAGATCTGACAGGCCAGTTCATGACTCTCGTGAGTCACCTAACGTTACGCATAACAATTTTGTGACAAACGCAATGACTGACCCTGTCCAACATCATAGCAGTCGGACAAATAGAACTCCAGCTGTTCGATTTTGAACAGATCCGTAAAAACAGTGCTAGTGGGGCAGAAATGTTAATGATACCGACTGACTTCGGTTCGTGTACCCACTCTACACTTTGTAGCAGTTAGCATGCACGTGGTAACGTTAACGTTACTAGCTCAGCGGCGACAGTCATCTTTGTCGGACAAGCGATGTTTGGGAAGTTGGTGTTCGAAGGTTTGATAGAACAGCGTCGCTTGGCAGACTAGTTCCTCTGGTGTGTCATCTGTCTATTTTTATTTCCTATGTCCAATTTCTACTATTTCCCCACCGACACAGGCCAATTTACACGAGGCAAAAAATGACTTGTCCTACGACGTTCGACGCGCGGCGCGTGTCCTATGACACTTTTTTTTGCCCGTGTAAAAACGACAGTGACGCGCGCGCCGCAGTGTGGCACGTTCGGAAGGTCTTGTTTTGCTTCACTAACCGACCACGGGGGGAAATCAGTGGGCGCCTACGTTAAACGAATCCCAACGAAATCGTAGCTCGCTACGTACTTTCCAGTAGTTGATAACATTATCATCAGATGCCAAATCTGGAAGCCAAGACGGGTTGACTGAGTTCAACGTGTTGAGCATCGCTCGGCCGCCGGCGTGCGTGATCGTAAAATGGCGGGGCCCCGACTGTGTGAACGTTGTGGCATCATTTTAGCTCCGTTTATCCAACCCAGTTAAAGGCAAAACAGAACACAGGTATTATTTTTCTGAAGGCTAATAAACATCATTTCTATGTATGGTGGTATTTTTTCACATGTCATATTTTGCGAAGAATAATTCAAGAGTTTCCCGGGCCATGGTCTCGATACGTTCGCTCGTCAACTTGCACGGAAGGCGTCAAACTTGTGCAAGTTTTTCAATCGTTATCTGTGGGACTTGCTAACTTCGACACATACCCCGCCTTTGTAGTTATTTACAACAAGGTTTAGTCTACAGCTAGTGTACTTCTCATGTGCAGGCATCTATGCATTTCTCCGCAACAATAATTTTTTTAAACCTGACGAAGTTTGGACCCCTGTCGAAGTATGGCCCCCTCCCGTTATCTAACTGAAGCTGCGGTACGTTTAGCGGTGTCACTGCGCGCCGCGCCGATTTCAAAGCGCTGAACGAATTTTATCTTTGCTGCGTGTTTTGTTGTCTTTCTAGTCATTCTTGTACGTTTTGGACAATATTTCCGTTAGAAAGCTAAGGGTAACACAAATTCAGTTCAGAACGCAAGCGACGCCGCCAACATATCCCTGTACTGCTGTCTTTTCGCGGGGCTCTACTGAGGATGCCAATGAGATATGTTTAAATCAGTGCATCGTCTGCCGGCGATTTTTTTCCCCGTCTTGACTCCCATAGCAATTCACATAAGTTTAGCTGTGTTTTCGAAACTTTCGGAAAGTAACGAACACTGAAAAAGTGCTTCGAAACCTTCCAAAAACATCTGGCAATGAAAGGGTTTGCTTGAATGCTGTAGCAAAAAAAAGCACCTGCCCAACGTTTCGTGTTGTTTCATGTTCACTTAGAAGCGATAAGTCGAAACACCTTTTCAGGGAAGGAATTTAGCCAAAATAAATTCCGTTACTTTTCGAAAGAAACGACTTTGCATACCAGAAACTCATGCGTTTCTTTCACACACTTGTTCTTGCCCATCCAAGCAAAAGTCTGAATAAAAGCTTGAAAGTGTCATAGTTAAAAAGAGGAAGACTCCAGAAGTTTCACTATTAGGTAATTTATTGCATGCTCCGCCCCCTGCATTGAGTTACATTTACATTGAAGAGAACAGTTAGAAGGATATCGGCCCTCAGTTGGTGCAAGGCTTCAAACCTGTCAGCACGTGGCCGGAGTGCTATTCTGTCAACATCTCGCGCTTGAAACACTTTTTGAAAAGCATTTTCGTTAAAAACTGAGAAGAATATGGCTTGTGGCTGGTCAAATTATCCAGTGAGGTAATGGTGAATTCTAATTTTCTCTTATGTTGGCTTTTTTAGTTTTTTAGTTGGTTTTCCTGTTTTGTCCTAAGCGGCCGTTGCGGTCAAAGGTCAAACTGCGCTCATGTGACCTATATTTTCTCCTCACGTTTAAGTTTAAAAGAACGCCGTACGTCGGGTCTCGGCACCTCCTCTTGACGCTTAAATTTACGTCTTGTCGAAACAATAGCGTAGAAAGATGGCAACGGGAGGGTCAACTCGTGCTCGGTAATTTTCTTTTGTTCATTTCTGTACAATTGTGCGCCGACGCAGCATTCGGTGTTGTTGACTCACACGTAGTGGGTGTTTTCATCTTTGATTAGAGGACGTATATATAAATGTATATACATATTTTAGAATGTATACTCTATACGCCCAGGAGAAGACTTAGAAACTCGAATCAAAGCATGCTTACACATGGGGAGCTTTGATTTTGCTGTCTTTGGCATGATTCTTGTACGGAAAGCTGGCGAGGCCCCAATTTTCTTTTGTTCTGCTCACGGAGAGCGACACTGTGCGCCAGCGGGTCCGTTGTCGTTTGGTTCCCGCCAAATCTCACGACCAAGGACCCAGTCACAATCGCCGTACGACCGGTGTACGACGGCAAAGTGCAAAAGCGTAGGACTCACGACGGTCGTGCATCTGTCATGTGATAAACGTAGCTGTTGTGGTGAAAAAAAGGCTACCGGAATCCTTCTTGACTACAAATTAACATGTCATATCGGCTCGCTAAAATCCTAGGACCAAAAATATGTCATATGCCAGGGTTGCACACCGATATCCAGTCCTCTAATATTGAAGGGTAGAATTTTGATATATTCTAAGTTCATACTGACATTTTTGCTTATCAATATAACGTAAGTTTAGATGAGATATATATGTGTTATAATAATTGATCAAACCTAGCACTAGTAGCAGTATATACAATGGACGGAGAGGGAGGTTGGCGTCAGTGCAAATCAAGTTGAATGTTTAACAATTTTGGGTCCCTCAAACACAGCCTTACATTTTCGTCCATGTAACATGTCATACTTTGTTCCTTTTTGTCCACAGACTAGTGGTTTGTTTTGACGTAGTAAAATTGTTGTTTAGCCTCAAAAGGTGGTTGTTTAAGCAACAATTACAATTTTGTCGGCAGAACAGTTGCTACATTATTACATTGTAGTTGCTATATTGCTTGTTCTGTTTCATGTCAATGTCGCATTCTAGCTCTACAGTATAAATATATAATAAATTTCTCGACGATGTTTTCAATGTGATATGGAAGGAAATAAGCGAGGCAATACAGTTTCACCCGAGGC
The DNA here is from genome assembly GCF_000003815.2 of Branchiostoma floridae. Classification (NCBI taxonomy): domain Eukaryota; kingdom Metazoa; phylum Chordata; class Leptocardii; order Amphioxiformes; family Branchiostomatidae; genus Branchiostoma; species Branchiostoma floridae. The sequence goes on from NC_049984.1 coordinate 3,750,614, forward strand.
TGGTTGATCAAATGCTTGTATGATTTTGCATTCCTCGGCTACCAGGAAGGGAACCCTTCAAAACATCTGCCTCATGATATTCTACAACGTCGGGGTGAAATACGTAAACGCATCGGTCGAGTTTACAAATATCAAACTTTGACTGTTAAACATTCTGGCATGTTTTCTACGTGTTTTTTTTTTAAATAAATGCAATACCGAGTGATTTTTGTTCGCTTCTTGGTGCACCGAACACCTATAAGACATGAATACTCGTACGAACGCCATTCTAACTATAACGATACTTCTTGCAAGAAATGTAGCCATGAATTCAACATCGTCGATCTGTTTTCAGACAAAATATAAAGCAGTTTGTATAGTGATCGGTATTTTAGATCCACATATTTGGTTCGTGAGTTATTTGTTTGTCAGGATACGAGCTGTTAGATTTTGTCAACGGCTTTTTGTAGTACGTAGAGTTAGGCTCTTGCCTTATACTCGAAAGAGTTCCGGTGCAACACATTTTACAGAATGTATACGAACACATACGATTTTATAATCAAATGTTCAAAATAGAGGCTTGTTTATACCCTGTGTGCAGAGTTATGTTGAGATTCTTACGTTTGAAGTCTTAAGGCTGAGAAAGCTTCAATTACCAGGCTTCATGTGAACATAATCTACCTCTGATCTTCACCCCACGGTCCGCCATGTTGGAAATTTTCCACAGTATCTCTGACTCAATTTCCGATACCAAGATCAAACGCTAGAGGGTTTGTATCTGTTGCTATTGTTTGGTTTAAGTGTGATTTGCGACCATAAATGTGAAAAAATGCAATCACAGCAAGCGTAATGTGGAAACTAGGGGCGACACTCGAGATCCCGAATCGCCATGTTACCTTGCTCCAACATGTATATATAAGAAATACACTACAGTCAGCCTGTTTATAAAAAACTTTCGCAAGTATATGAATGTATATAAACGACTCAGACATCTTGTTTCGTCGAACCTAGTTCCTTCTCCTAGGCAAATCTCTGAAAGTCGGACCGTGCCATTTTCTGGTGCAGATTTTTTTTTACCCCTAATGACCCCTAATATTGCTATCAGGCAGACCGAATGGAAGAAATGGCCTTCAAAGTTTATAAAACCTGCATGATCTAGTGGGCATTGAAACAACGTTTAACACTTTCAACGAGTCATAAATCTTGTCTATGTATATTTCCTGCCAACAATGTTTCGATATGATATTTTATTTGTTTGAAAATATCGGGAAAGAGATATGCTACTTACGTATGCTGACACGATACTAGCCGGTACATTTCTATGAACGCCTGTAGCTAATGATAACACATAGACCCTAAATCATAGACATAAATACCAATAAACTTCTACCTAGCCGTAGTAATTCTTATCGCTATATCATGGGCAATGGAAATGCAAAAACGTCTAAGCATTAAAGACAACAGCTTTATCCGCAGCTGTGTCAGTCCTTTCAAAATGCTATCATATAATGTACATTGTATGAGAAACATGGTAAATTCTACTGAAGGTTTACGTATGCGTCTGTCCCTGTATGGAGTCCAGTATGTTACTCTTGTGCGTGCCTGTATCTGTTCACTCAAAATCATAGCAATCATATAAAGATAGCTTATAATGCACTGTTCAATAGTAAACAGATCATAGTAAGCATATAAAGATAGCTAATATAATGCACTGTTCAAGCGTAAATACTTTAGTAGATCATCGCAAGCATATGAGGATAGCTTGTAATGCATTGTTCAAGCGTAAACAGATCATCGGAAGCATTTAAGGATGTTCAAGCGCAAATTGATAAATGATTGAATAAACGGGAACATAGATTCGTAACAATTACAAAGAGTACAGATCCTACCAATAGGAAAGCATATCTGAAGGAAACGACAAGTTCGAACTGGCGTAGAGCACTGCGACCGAGAATTGCACCGCTTCCCAACCTGTAGAGACCAACATGTAACCTTGTTGTAGAAACCAATCGCAAACAAGGCCTCAGCATGTTTCGTCACTTTATGTAGGAATACGTTACTTACGGAATCTGACGTCAAACAACCTTGAATTCCCAACTAAACAGAACTAGAATCGCCCAATTTGATAAACGCTGCGCTATATATACTAACGCTATTATGCCATATTTCCCTGGATGGAGGCCGTTCAGGATGTGACCAGACGTGGAATTGTACATGTTTATGGCAACTGAATATGATCATGTAAAACTAGATACAGGCAAGCCGGGATTCAGCGCCTTCTGAAGGGACTGAGAAGAAATTGTTACTGAAAACAGCTGATTGTTTAGGTCAGGAGTAGTGGCTGCCCTATTCGACAGTGATATACAACTTCACTGTAGCTGACACAAAACTAATAAAGACTTTATCTAAAACGCTACCATTTGCAAGCAACAAAGCTTTTCACAGTTTTGCTTCAAATTGACTAAAATTTTCACCGCTGTCCTTCCCCATTGAATCTACCACCATGCCCGTCGCAGTTCCCTACAACTCCCGAGACCGTCAAACAACCTTGAATTCCCTACCAAACAGAAGTAGAATCGCCCAATGTAATAAACGCTGCGCTACTCAACATAGACTAGTATACTAACGCTATTAGGCCAAATGATTCCCACTGAAGGGAAACCGTTGAGCACCCGGTGACAATTTTCAACGTACAAAATTTTTCTCATTTCACTTCAAATTCTGCGTAACACACCAGCTTCGCAGGCACACGGCACGGCAGCAGCTGGTTATATTACACTGAACGACTCGTTACCCCTAACTTTTGCACATCTATCTGCAAGCGTTCTGTAAAACTATCCAGAGAAGATGCCCATACTGTACTTCGTAATAACAAATTATGATTGTACCCCTGCCCTTCCCCAGTGAACCTACCACCATGCCCGTCGCAGTTCCCGACAACTCCCGAGACCGGCTCCGGCCCTGGCTATACGGCATGATCGACCGCGGCGAGGTCCCGGGCGTGGAGTGGCTCGACGCCGACAAGAAGAAGTTCAAGATTCCGTGGAAACACGCCGGCAAGCACGAGTACGACCAGGATAGAGATTCCAAACTGTTTAAGGTAGGACATGGCGTTTGTTTAGCCTCCACCAGGCCTTCCTTCGGGGTGCGGGGATAGTAGAATTCGGCAAAAGAAATCGGGAAAATGGCCAAGGCAGGGGAGTCAGTCCACGCTAAGGTACCTGTTTCCCCTTCGGCCAACTCCTCTGGTAGCAAAACTCCTCTGGCAAATCATTCTCACTATAATAGCCAGCGTATTCAGTCTGCGTTTGTTGGTCCATACAATCGCGATATCAACCTGTTTAAGGTAGGACATGGCGTGTTTTGGGTCCGGACGTTTAAAAAGGTTACTCTTAACTGCGCAGTTCCTTCCCTAAACTACGCTTCCGTGTAGAGCTGACCTTATTCCTGGTAATATTGCCATCTAGGGGCATCATAGTCAAGGTCAGCTGTTGAAGGGACTTGCACTCGCCAAGGTATTATGACTTTAACTTTTATTTACCGTTGTATATTTTGTAATATTCAATAGCACCTGTTTGATTAGTTTTTAAAATGTTTATTATAGACATGTTCTCAATCGATCCATTTACGGTCAACTGTTGAAGGGACTTGCCCTCCCCAAGGTATTATGGCTTGAACGTTTATTTGCCCGGCGTCATATTTTGTAAAATTCGATAGCTCACGTTTTTGATTCGTTTTAGAAATGTTTATGAGTATTATTATTATCATCATCAGTATAGCCTTTATTGTACATCCATGCCCTATCTGGCTAAGTACAAACGTCGTTATAAAGTACATATGGTGACATTTTCTAACACTAATCTAAAACATGGATTCTAAAGCTACTTCATTTAAAATAAGTGCTCAATTGATCCATTCTATTGCACAACATTAATGTTCAATGGCGATAGATAAGTGGAGAACCAGTTTACAGATGTGTGAACAAAAAGGAACCCTCAGTACTTGCATTAGTACTACAGGTAGCCCACTGTATCAGGATCAGATATAGCTGACATGAAAACCTTATGTTTGTGAAATGGGATCAGTCCCAGTGGACCGGTAACGCCTTTTGGGATGAAGGAAGATTAACTATGTCAAAATTCCCATTACCTGTTTACTAGGGACACCTGTGGCCTGGCGTTTAACCTTCTCTATACTAATTACCTTCAAGAAGGTTATGCTTTCATTAGCATTTCATTAGCATGTTTATGTTTAAACTATATACGTGCTTATAAATATAAGATTTCCTATCATGCGAGGTAATATTGTGTTATAGTGTACATGTAAATATATAAGAAGTGCTATTCATGCTAGTTCACGCAGATTAAAAGGGACTGAGGGTTTTAAGTTCAACTCAAATGGCTATCCACTTAAAAGATTCAACCACTGCAAGTGTACCATACTTTAGTACAAGGCAAGGGTATCAAAAAACAAAAACAGTATAGAATGTTGTTATTAATCTTGAAGTAAGGTTATTAGGTTGAAGTAACTATATATGCTAGCTTTGTATGGTGTTCGTGATTATGTTTTTGTGTACAGTTGTTACAAAGGAATGGTGTGCATCTTGAAAGCAGCAAAATCTGATCTGCGATCAGTTGAATTGTAAACAGTGCGTCAAACATGTTTTGGTCGATTTGAATATTTGAAAGCATTTAAATATTGTACGTTTTGATCACATATCAGAGCTCATATGCAGGTTAGTGCAGGTACAATTGGAGCTGTGCAGGTATTTCTGGTGTCTACCTGCACCTAACCTGCACTGGTCCATGTACTGGGTTTTATTAATTAAATATCCTATAATGTAGGTGTATTTGACATGTTATTAGCCACATTGACTGTTACCACCTACAAAGTATAAAAGAAAAGAATAGCAATTGTTCCTGAACAATTTTAGCATGATCGATACTTCAGTGGAGGTAAGATTTGTCTGGTGCAGGTAATTTTCAATGCCCCCTGCACCAGTGCAGGTATGCAGAAAAAAGTATTTCGAGCCCTGCATGTAGATGTATCGTTGAACCTGTCACCCCTCTACTTACGAAACTTCGCGACCGGTCAGTTTCGGAGTGACGTTGTACCGAAAGTTCGGCCGAACCCTCCGAAACTTTAGTCAGCCCCCACTTACATACTTACACCACCATCGAAAAACACGACAGAGCTTCTAAGAAGGTATACGCCCCCTCTGGTCGTATTTTTAGACAACGAAACAAGCTCACCGAAACTTTAACATCAGTCCGAAACTTTGGCAAGTGACCCAGCCATAAACTATAGTCATTTGGCCTCGTCTGACAGAAAAACGTTTCCAAAATGCATTTGCGTGTGTCTTTGTGAAACTGGTCACCGAAACTTGAAAATCACTCCGAAACTTTGACAAATGACCTAGCCAGATACTACAGTGTATGCTATTCAAGGTTATTTTTGCCAACAGTATTCGCGATGTTGCAACATGTTGCATGCGTGTGTTTTATAGTTTTGGTCACCGAAACTTGAAAATCACGCCGAAACTTTGCCAAACCACCCAAGCGCCGTTGTTCAGATTTAGTCCACCAGAATGTTCCAGTCGTTCCAACATTCAAGCGGGTGTTTTTGCGGCAGACACCGGTATGTATCGCTGTTTTCCGGTTGTATAATTGTCGGCGCGCTAGAAATGGACGGCGCTCAGATGAAAGTTTTGCTACGATGTTACCAATCTTTCGACATTTCGCCCGTGTTTGTCGAGTAAGAATAGCTAAACACAATCACCAATCTTTATAACTGTGTTTCTTTTGTAAGAATGGGCGTCGGCAAACGTGGCCCCGATATCGACAATATTCTAGGATTTCTGCCCGTATTTTTATTGACAGGAACGGGCTAAACACACCGGCAATTTTCGTTCCAATATCGACATTATTTCAACGTTTCTTACTATGTTTTTGTGATGGGAAATGGCATCGACAATGTCCTAACGTCTATGCCTGTGTTGTTGTTGTTGTTATTTTGCTAGGAATGGGTCGTGCACGCTGGCAAGTTTTGCCCGGGGTTACAATGCTTGTACCAATTTGTGTTCTTGTGTTTTTGCAACAGGCCGAATGGGCCGTGCACACAGACAGATTTTACCCCAATACCGACAATGTTACAACGTCTATGCTTGTGTTTATCGCTAGGGATGGGCCTTGCACATATCGGCAAGTTCCACTCCAATTTTACAACGTTTAAGCAGGCTGCGAGAAATAGACCAGATAAAGTGGCCTAATCGGCAATATTCCGCGTTTATGCCCGTTACTTACTTACTTATCCTCTTCATCCCTTGCGAGACATATACACATCGACAAATTTCGCCAAGGGTTCGACACCACTTGCTCGCGTTGTACCAATCTTTATGCCTGTTTATAGCGACAGATTTTACTCCAACGTCGACAATTTTCTTAGTACCTTAAGGTACTTGCTTTTGCTAGAAATGGGCCCTGCACACAGACAGATTCTACTCCAATTTTTCAACATCTATGTACATGTTCTAGCTAGGAATGGGCCCTGCACACCGACAAATTTTACTCCAATTTTTCTACGTCTACACATGTGTTTTCGCCAGGAATGGGCCGTGCACACCGACAGATTTAACTCCAATGTCGAGAATTTTCCAACCTCTATGCATGTGTTTTTCCTAGGAATGGGCCGAGCACACCCACAGATTTTGCTCCAATGTTTCAAAGTCTATGTACGTGTTCTTGCTAGGAATGGACCCTGCTAACCCACAAATTTTACTCCAATGTTTCAACATCTATGTACGTGTTTTTTTGGCTAGCAATATTGGCCCTGCTAACCGACAGATTTTGTTCCAATGTTTCAACGTCTATGTCACGTCTTTTTGCGACAGGAATGGGTGGTACACACTGACAGATTTTACTCCAATGTTTCAAGGTTTATGCCTGTGTTTTTTTTGGCTAGGAATGGGCCCGGGCACCCTAGATGCACACCGACAGATTTTACGCCACTATTTCAACGACTATGTACGTGTTTTCTTTGCTAGGAATGGGCGGTCCACACCGGCAAGTTTCGGCCGGGGATCGATAAGCCCGAGCCGGCGGTGTGGAAGACCAGGCTGCGGTGCGCCCTCAACAAGCACCCCAAGATCCACGAGGTGAAGAACGAGAGCCAGCCGGAGGACCCCATCAACCCTTACAAGGTCTACGTCTTCTCCGACAAACCAAGTAAGCAACCTCTCTCTTCTATTCCCTATCTTGGACAAACCACGTGAGCATTATAACGATTTATGCCTTTTTTGCGCAAATTTTGTTCTTGACGACATATCTTTTCACATACATGTATTTACTATAAGAAAAAGTGCGTACGCTTTTTGGGGAACATTACCTTGACAGGTAATTTATTTTGCTCATGCTTTTGCTCATACATACATGGTTGAAATGGTGTTACGGTATATCTTAGACATAGTCGATCCTGTCTTAATTTTTCTGAAAATATTAAGGTGTTCTGCTTTTCAGTATTTGAACTACAAGTACTAGTATGATCCGTACTCACCCCGGTCAGCGGCAGGCAGGCATTACTATAGGGAATTTTTAGCAGTTTTTGAACATTCTTTTATGAATTATATTTGTCTCAATATTATGGCATATGGAGAAAGTTGAATGTACAAGTTTATTGATGTTCAGTTTTTTTGTGTGTGTGTCCAGTCAAGAGCAGTGCCAAGCAGAGGCACCGGTCCGGCAGCGTGTCCAGCGGTAACAGCTCGGACGGCTACGAAGATTCCCGAAGTCCCGAAGAGGCCGTCACTCCTCTCGGTACGGTGCCTTTAATGTGATCCGTGAGCCTTTTTCATTAAGATTGAGGATACTAACAAAACTGAATAATGCGAGTAAACGAATGGCAAGAAAATAACGTCTACCCCAACATAGCCGGGGCAGTCACGTACTTTGACGCGGGGTTTCAAACACTATTTAAACGCGGTATAAAAAAAGTTATTCTTAATAAATAATGCCTATACATATTTATCATTTCGTATTTATTCCCTGTGTCATTTTCTTTCCATGGAGGTCTAGATATTAGCGATCGATACAGAACAGTACGAATCCAGCAAATACATGATACTGTTTATACTATTCGAAGCGGGACACACACAGCCATTATGCGTAGCCAACAGGTGTGTACAGTAGTAACAGAAGAATGATCCCTGTTACTAGTATATCTTGTTATTAATGTCTTTTTTTATTCTTAATTCCAGCTGCACCCCCGTCCCAACAGATCATCACAGCGGTGACCACCAGTGGAGTCTGTCTGGGGAACTCTCCGCCTCGTATTTTCACCGAGCCACAGGTCAGTCCTAAGGTTTCGAAGACTTCGAAGCGGGTTCCTTTCTATTAGACGGCGATCTCGCTACATGTGGGCTAAATTGGATTTGTTTAACCACTTGGAATGCCATGGCAAATGTTAAAGTATGACTCAAAAGATACCAAAACGCGCAAAGGGTGAAAAAATATTATTTTGTATCTAATAGATGAAATTCGTTGAGCACTCAATGCTTGTGCTACCGGGTCCAATGATATCATTTCATTTTCCATAAACATTAAAAATGCTGTTTAATTGTGTATTTTCTGAGTTATTGCAAATTTCTAAAGCTTTCACGTGTCCTGCCATCGATCTTTTAATATCACTTTGCCATGTTATCAAAGTATCGTTAAAAGGTTAAAACCTTTTAGCCTGACAAATTCACGGCAGCAAGAAAAAAGATTGATCCGATATCTTTCGCCTTGCAGGCCTTCACATCAACAACAACGACACCCAGTCTTGGAGACACCGCAACTTCGTCTATGCGAGGTAAGTGGTCGTCTTGGAATGTTCTGAAAAGTGTGGACTGACTTTTTCGGTTTATGGCTATGTCTGTCCGTATCATATTCCATGAGAGAAAACCCGTGATTGCAAATATAGGCTTCATATGTAAGTGTTTGCTTTGACCATACGTGGGGGAATGTGTGCTTACAACAAAGCCTTAGTTTGGACTTGCGTTTGCAACATTGTCCTTGAATTGCTTGCAACAAGTTCACCAAAGAGCACAGTAGAGGTAGCCTCCTCTCTGGGCTTTTTTCGCCTTTCTTTGCTCATAATATACTTTTTCTTTTTGTACTGGGTCGTTAGTGCCAGCCCGACCCAGCACAAAAAAAGGCCCAGTGAGCCCGCTATGGAGGCTAACATAGAGGCCAGTCGAAACCGTCAATAGGTCTCAGTTCTTTCAGTTTCATAGTCCTGACTGAACTTTCACTTTCATGGTACAACAATAACAATTTGTTATCAACACTTTCACTTTCACCGCTATAATCATTGAAAATCATTGTCAAAAAAGTCTAGATCTATGACTCTACTTCCTCTTAAAAAGCCATGTAACCTTCATTTTAGAACTATACTGACATTGTTCATTGTCGTCATATCATGATCACGTCGTTTTCGACGGTTTCCCGACAACTACCACCGATTCTTGATATTCTTCCGTTTAGAGATACAATTTACTGACAATCATTGTGACTTTTCGGTTTCTCACAACTTATTTTAGTCCACATCTTTGGGAACTAAACCAGTAAAAAAGATTTTGTTTCAGGACCTGTATTATATGGACAGGAAGAATAGTGAAACAATGTATAACGTAACACTAATGGATATCCAAATGAAACAGTTGAACAAACAGACACGCAATAAAAGGTATTACAACCATATTTTACAGAGGACTCCCTCCAGAAGATCCTACAGGACCTGTTCCCAAACACCAAATTTAATCGGCCCCTTAATGATTTTTTGGGCAGTTTTGGCTGTACACACAATAAAAGGTCTTCAATTAAAACCGCGTTTTATAGAGCACTCCCTACAGACGATACTCCCCCAGTAAGCTCCGTAGGTTCTTGCCGCGTGTCTCCCTTTTCTGTGCACACAACAAAACGTTTTAAAGTCATGTTTTGCAGAGGACTCCCTCAAGAATATCCTGCAGTAAGTTCTTGTAGTGTCGTCCCTTTCTGCACACGCAATAAAAGGTATTACAACCATATTTTACAGAGGACTCCCTCCAGAAGATCCTACAGGACCTGTTCCTAAACACCAAATTTTATCAGCCCCCTTAGCGGTATTTTTGGGCAGTTTTGGCTGCACATGCAATAATAAAGGTCGTAAATCCTTCTATAGGACTAATTGAAGACGATAATAAAAAAAAGGTCTTAAACCATATTTTACAGAGGACTCCCTGCAGAAGATCCTGCAGGACCCGTGGTCATTTTGGGCAGTTTTGGCTGCGCACGCAATCTTCATCATATCGTTCCATTCTCATTGCACACGCAATAAAAAGTCTCAAAACCATATTTCACAGAGGACTCCCTAACGAAGATCCTGCAGGACATGTTGGGCCAGCCCGGCCACGGGGACGGGGTCCAGACCATGCAGGAGCTGCTGCAGGGTATGCAGGGCGTCCCCGGGCTCTGTCCGTCGGGCGAGTTCACCATACAGGAGGTCTCCTTGCCCATGGACGTCACAACCGCCGCTGATAACCCCGCCGTCATCACGGAACCGCTCTACACTAACGCGCCCATCAAGGTGAGATAAAGATAGATCATATCTTATGATCTTTTCAACTGTATTTCATGTCAATTCTTTGAGATTCTTAGGTTATTTAGTGTATATGCGATGTATCTGTGCTCATGTGTGAGTAGCTTCCCGTGACCCAAGTGTATTGTTTGCAATCAAGTCAAATATAAAATACAAGTACATAACAAGGCAATGCCAGCTGCAGATTGGTAGCAAAATTTTTGGCGACGCCACAAGGGCTGAGATGATGAAATGATCCAACGATTCCTGAAAATAGTCACAGCACAGGCCAGTTGCAGCCCTGGACAGCAGAGACTGTGTTACACAGACTTACATACATTGTGTTAATTTCTAGTTTGTTCCAACCTTCCCACAGATCGAGACCCAACAGCTGGCGAACGTTGACATGACCCAGCTGGGGGTCGGGGCAGAGGTCACGTGTGACGAGGACATGGAGACCGATGACGTCATGCCCAAACCGGTGCCCACTGTCCCCACAGCTGTAGTCGCCCCAGAGCTCAGGATTTATCCGGGTAAGTGTTGAAAGATGTACATACTACTTTCCAAACTTTGCTTGTTTTTGTATCTAAGGGTACAGGGAAATGGTAGTCCCATAAGCTATTTAAAGGCAACCTACCTAAGCGATTAAAGTTGAAGGGGCTACCCACGTGTCTGGAGATGAATGAAAAAAACAACTTTTCAGTCAATTCGTTTGGCGTAATGAGATGAAGTGACTCGTGAACGTGAACGTACGCTTGTTTCTGTGCCGTAGCACTAACCGGTCTTATCAGATAGTTGAGAACAACAAACATAGCCAGAATCATTTATGGATTTTGATGATATTTTATGTTCTATCTCATAGCCCATCCCTCTTCTTTCAAGGCCTTTTACCTCCCCAACCGAAGTCATATATAGCTCTAATCGTTCGTATCAAGCAAGAAAGAAGACTCCTTTATGAAGCAGAAAAGAAGAATCGTTAATGAATTTTGATGATATTTTCTATTCCAGCTCATGAGTTGGATATCGAGGTCGTCTACTACAAAGCCGGGAAGGTCTTCCAGCATCACGTGACCAACAGGACCGGCTGCCGTCTGTGGTTCGGCGACCGGAACCAGCCCAACCTGAGACAGACCGTCGACCCCAACCTGTCCCCTTACCTGTACGGGCCTGCCGACGCGGAACAGATCCTGCTGCCGCCGCGCCAGCCCTCCAACAGGCAAAAGGACGACGAAGTGGTGCAAGGTATGTACTTCTGATAGCGTCCACCGGGCTAGCCTCCATAGCAGGCCTTCTGGGCCTTTTCCCCCTCTTTTGGGGCTTAAGATACACCTTTGCTGGCCGTTTAATTTTGTACTGGGTCGTTTGTGCTGCCGGTCCGTCAGCACCAGGCCTCCTACTGGTGTATGGATCGTAGAATTCTACAGAAATACATAGGCAAATTGACCAGAAGAGTCAGTCCACGCTAAGGGTCACATCCACCCTCCGGGGCGATAATACAAACCCTGGTAGCAAAACTCCCCTGGAAAATAATTCTCCCTAGTAGCTAGGCTAAGCGTAGTCAGTCTGGTAGGGACTACTACTGAATGGAGAGGAACCGTACTTTGAACACGGTAGCTGCTGTGTGGAACATGTACACGTAAACTCCAGCTTACCTGTTTTAAATATATGTGTTCTAAGTCTGTTTTAACTATTTACTTAGTATTTTGGATTTGAAGAATGCAAACATCGTCGATAGTTAGTATAAATGTTAAGCTGTATTTTGCCTAAGAAATGATTTTATGCATTTGTCATTTGAGCGACACCCGACATAAGTCAAGTCAAGTCAAGTCTGCAAAAAGTATGCAAGTCAGCATGTGGCAGCGAAATACTTTTTTTACCTCATCATAATTATTGAATCATTCATTTCTTCATCATTCATTTCTTTCCTTTCCTTTAAAGGTCTGCTGAACAACATGGAGCGGGGTCTCGTGCTGACCACGGAAAACGGAAACATCTCTGCCACCCGCCTCTGCAAGACCAAAGTCTTCTGGAAGAGCAACGACAACCGCAACGGGCAGGCGGAGCGTTTGGAGAGGGAACAGGTTTGTTTGTTTGTGCCTTTATTTACACTCGAATTTGCTCTGCTCAGCCTTCAGGGCCGCTTGTCATAGAGGTCGAGTTGGAAGAAGTATTAGGGGTCATTTGAAAATATTACAAATTCTTAGTCAACATATATGACTCAATGTAATTGATACAACGAATAGATGAATGAAAAATATGACAGTTCCAAATAATAAGTCGTCAAGTCATTAGATGCAAATTCGTTCGATTAGGATCTGTTACAGTGACGCCATTCTTCTAGAGGTTGTATTAAAGAGAAGACGCTACTATGACGTCCTGTGGTAGTAGGCTAGGACCTCCTGTAAACTTCTCTCAAGGGCATGAGGCCCACAAGGAGATCAGAGGCACTTAATCTGGTGCTCTTGGTAGCTCTGTGCTTGCAGTAGGTGAACATTTGGCGCATATAGGCTTGAGTGTGCACCAGCAAATCCCCATGCAGATCCTACGGTGCCATAAGATAGTATCAAAGCTGGCCAAGGAGTATAGCCGGCCAAAGGGAGTCAACCGGGCACAGAAGTGTTTGATACTATACCGGTGGGTTTGATACTATACATTACGCCACCGTGGATCTGGTTGGAGATTACACCAGTAGAGCTTTGTGGCGCTTGTCTCATTGAAGTTTACGTCTTTCCATCCCAGGTTGTGCCGGTGTTCGACTACCAGAACTACCTGCGTGAGCTGAGCGCCTACGGCAACAGCGGAGGCCCCAAGCCCAAGTGCGAGGTCATCTTCAGCTTCGGGAAGTGCTGGAGCGATGACGTACCGCTGGAGAATACGCCCATCTACGTCATCGTGCGCAGCCGCACTGCGCAACACCTGATGATGGCCGTGGACAAGGGCGCGACCGACCACGATGCGCAGAACGCACTGCGCAGCATCGACGCCATGGTGTCCAACTCGAACGAGTTCGACAAGTTGGCCACGGACGTGAAGGAATACGTCAAGGTCAAGGACTTCTAGATTCTGATACTAAACGGGGCTCGAAATACTTTTCTATACATACCTGCACTGGTGGTGTGCAGGTAACATTGAAAATTACTAGTACCTGCACCAGACAAATTTTACCTGCACCACTCTGAATTTAGGAAGTAACGGATCATACTAAAATTGTTCAGGAACCATTGCTATTTTTTTATTTTATACGTTATAGGTGGTAACAGCCAATGCAGCTAATAAAAATCCATATGCACCTACATCATAGGATATTTATGTATAAAACCCAGTACATGGACCAGTGCAGGTTAGGTGCAGGTAGACATCAGAAATACCTGCACAGCTCCAATTTTACCTGCACTAACCTGCATATGCAGGTGGTATTTCGAGCCCTGACCAAATATTCGCCACGATTAAAATCAAGTGCACTTTGTTAGATAATTGGGTCCATCTATCGATAATGTTATCAGGTTGATGACTAGTTTTATCAGATTGATAAATAACTGAAGAAGAAAGATAATCTTTATTCACAAAGATACGGCATCTGACGTTTCGGTGTCCGTCTAAGTTATATATATAGATATGGTTCCATGGTTTCCAGACATATTTGTAAATACGAGCATTTAGAAGGCTAACCATACAGTCCATTTATGTAAGTATGGCTTTGTAGAGGAGTAGAGAGAGGTACTCCGGCAAAAAGTGAGAACAGACGCAAGGTTGTCGTGGCCGATAGGATTGCTCTTTAGTCACTCAGGATCGCGCGCAAACCTCTCTTACGTCGCAGAATCGTGGATTTGGAAGGTTTCTTGGAGACCTAGCCAGGGTTTACATACGGAGACAATGTTCTCTACTAGTATTACTATATGCGCTATTGCACGCTATGTTAAATAACTCTTAGCCACATGCACATATCGTCATGTCTATATCCTTTACTTGGTATCATAGTCGCTGTTTAAAAGTGAAGTGATTTTGAAATGTAATTGTTGTGATGTGCACATTCTTTCTAATGTCATTTCTTTTGTGATGTTGTATCGAAGTGATGAATTGAAAGTATCATCAAAAATCATTGTGTGATGTGGAAATTATGTAGTGTTGTTCTAGTTTGCTATTGTGCTATTGACATATAAAGCTAGCAGTCCACCAGCACAGATTTAGTATGATAACTTAGCCTCCTCAAACAAGGCTTTATCATGAACGTCGTACTTACGTACACGACATTGGCAAGCTGGTATTGTTTGCTAAATAATCGATGTCACCGTGTCAAAACGAAGTACATGTATATATGGATATTGAAGGTTGTAACATTTTGTTGCTTCACATTTGAGCTTGCCATGCGTGTAGCTATGAATGTGTAAGTTGTTTTTGTTTTATTAACTTAAGCGTATACTTGCATAACTCACATGAGGTATTTGTTGTAGATGAACAATATGAATAGCTATATAGAAAAAAATGTCCACAGATTTGTGAAACAGGACTGGTGGTCAGTATATTAATAAAGTGTTGATACTATTGGTTGTGTCTCTTTTGTTATGAAATGTGTAGTCCTTTTATCTAGTGTATATTATACATATATCCCCGTAGGAAAATCCCAACCTCCCCAACCGAAGTCAGGGACCCATTTTTACAGCAAGGAGGGGTGAGGAAATCTAATGTAAAGTGCATTTCCCAAGGACACAAGTTTGGCTTGACATGATTTAATCCGGAGGACCTCTGGGCCAAACCCCGCCTCTACAGAAGTCTACAAAAGAGATTTTTTTTTAAATCATAAGACAGGTTTCGTGATTCAAGTACGCACCCCAATTAAAGTACGCACCCCCGTTTTAGGGCAAGCAGAAGACAAATCTGTCAGGTCGAACGTAAAATGCAAAAATAACTCAAATAAAGCACGCACCCATTCTCCGCCAGTCTTGAACATATTATGGACTGGATGAATTCAGAAGCGCTCCCTAGCGAGCTACTACTCTCCGGACACGTCAATCATAACGTTTGCCCGTCCCGCCATATCTGAACGCAAACAAGTCCAAGGGTCACCAGGCGCCATTTTCTGCCGTCTTTGAACTTTGAACCAAAATATGACAATATTTGAACTTTGAACCAAAATATGATGATATTTGTGTGTCAAAGGTCAGATGAAAGGGGAGGGGTTAACGTCTGCGTTTTGCCGGTGTCGTCATTTCAATTTGCACATGGCTAGGGGAAAAACTGGATAAAAAGGAAGTGGCTGAAGGGTTACCTCCTGTTTTCGGAGTTATTCGCGGTTTGCACGTGATGTTTGCCAACAGTACAATAAACGTAGGAAAAGTAGAGGATAAAACAATAAGAAAACGGAGGCATCTGATTGTGCGTATATGTGTGTCACGGTGTGTTTGTATGTATCTGCGTGTCTGTGTGTAAAGAGGACAAGACGTCCTTTTAGCATACTCAATCTTTAAAAGTATTTTTCATATAACTCATGACAGCACGAAACGACGAAAGTGGGTATTCAGCCATTTTAGTGTCTTGAAGGCGACCAAACAGTCCCGCTAGATGATAGTAACGTTATATCATACCACTGGAAACATGCGGTATATGTATTTTCAGGCGGTAGCTATAGATAAACAGACACACAAAAGGAAAATATTAACCTGTCGTTAGAATATATAATACCGCCATACTAGTGTTGCTCTTTCACGTCGCCAAAACCTTCCGCATCAAATTAGTCGGCCAAATGGCGCACCCTTTGTTAGGCTTTACTATGATCGCCTTCTTAAAAGTTCTCTAGAATCTAGCAGTGGCGGTAGCAAACCTGAAAGCTGTACAGAATGTTATTGTTGACTATAAAAGAGGGAAAGTAGGAAGAAGTTCATGGTTAAGGAAAAGAAACACCTGTCTCGTTTATTTGTTACGTGGTATTGATTGAATCACCGTCTGCCGTTCGTTCTGAACTCGGGGATTTTATGACCCCTGTTACCGGCTTAAAGCGCATGCGCGGGAATCCCCCAGAATGGGCGATACCACTATACCGTGAAAGGAGGCGCAGAGTTAAGAGTGTTCCTAACAAGACGGAGTTCTATAAAAAAACACACTATCCCCATTGCGTTCGGTACATAGACATACTCAATTGCTGCAGACGTAAAATTTAGACTTATGAAAGAGCATAGCCTCGAAGAGATATATTATTGGTTGATAATACCCCCACGTGAAAATGGCTCTTGTCGTTTTAGTACCGCGGGACGTCGAAGTTATCCCCTTACGTCACTCGGGAAATTCCGAGTCAACTTATAATTTTCCCCTACCCCTGATATAGAAACAAGTTGAGGATATAAAACGGCGTGCTTTGAGCTGCGATTGTCTTAACTTTCTACTGACCTACTTACACCGATCGGTAAGAATGCTATCTTTCATGATCTTGGTTGAAACTGTAGTTTGGCAAGCCTTGCTAACGTGGTACATACAGATATATAGATGTTGTTTCTTGGGTATTCTGTGGTATTGGACATATCTGTATGGGCTGTACTTAGCTTGTATGTGAGTTGGTTGGCTGACGAGGCCTGCGAGAAATTACCTCACCCTATCCGTGAAGCGCAGCATTCAGGTCAAGGATCCGACTTATTTCAACAGAGATTTTAAGCGAACGTTTAGCGTATTAAAATGCGATAAACGTTCGCTTACGGCTGGACTGAAAGCGGTGGGGCTTGTCTGACTGGCACGAAGCCAAAACGTCCCAACAGATATACAGTGACAGTGTTCTGCAGTTGCAGACGATCTATTTGGGAAACGAAAGGGGGAGGGCGAGCAAGGGGCGAGCTAGCAAGTCGTTCCGGGATCTTCTCTCTAACGGCGTACTCTCAATCTTTGCGCTAACTCTGATCTTGTACGGTACGGCGTGCTTTTTACGTTGAAGTGTTCTATGTTCTCGTATACGTGTACGTGTGGGTATATGCCAGACCCCTATACATGTTTTCATGGGTGTATTACATGCGTTTATGTGCTAGTATGTGGAGTGTATGTAGGAATGTACATGGCAGTTCTGTACGGCTGGTGGAAAAGAAACACATGCGATCACTTCCTGGTATGACGTCATCACGCACTGACCTCTGTGGCAGGTGGCTGTTTTGTTGTGGCGGGGTTGGAACGACCGGGGAAAGGGGGAGTATTGGGGAGGGGTGTTGTTGTATCGAGGGGGCAGAAAGTATCGAGGGGGCAGAAAGTATCGAGGGGGCAGAAAGGTAGGTGAGTAGGTTAGTTTCGGGTGGATTGTAGGCGGCAGGAGGTAGTGGGGGAGCACGCAACTCACTTGCAGATTTTCAGACCACGCAACGTGCAAGATATTTGTCAACAACAGGGCGAAGTTCAGAATGAAAGGTCAGGCTGAAAGGGCGGGGGAATTAATTCACCATCCAAGCGCATTACAAAGACGGGTACCTGACTTCGGTTATGGAGGTGAAACTGAAAGACGATGGAAGGAGAGGGTTGGGCTCCGCCTCCCAATACTGTGTCAGTGTGCCCTACACAGTGGATAACAAACCACTACCCCTATGACCTAAAAAAACGAACCATTAGACTGCCTTCACAATTACCTGTCTTAACGGTAATGAGTGAGTGAGTAATTGAGTTATTGAGTGAGTTAGTGCATGAGTGAGTTAGTGCATGAGTGAGTGAGTGCATGAGTGAGTGAGTGAGTGCGTGAGTGAGTGAGTGAGTGAGTGAGTGAGTGAGTGAGTGAGTGAGTGAGTGAGTGAGTGAGTGAGTGAGTGAGTGAGTGAGTGAGTGAGTGAGTGAGTGAGTGAGTGACAGTATTGGAATACAAATGAGCATTGACACATTGAGGAAAAAAACAAGGTTGACCAAGGCCAACTGCGTGAAATTGAACAGAATAGTGCTAAGTGCTAACGACTCCTGTTGAACCTGTCCAGTTTCCAGGTTCAAAGTAGGAACATTTAAGAACATGGCACAGTGCGCAGAGGACAGGAAAAGACTCCGGAACTTTTACATCGGCCACCTTGACGCGGGGGACGTCCCGGGAGTGACGTGGATAGACCGGAGCACGGGGCTGTTCCGGATTGTGTGGAGGCATGCCGGCAGGGACGGCTTCGATCCGGAAAGGGACGGACTCATATTCAAGGTAACTTGTTACAGAAAAACAGAAAGCGCCTTTGTTAGAGACATTGCCCCCCCCCCCCCTTCACAAGACAATGATCGCAGAACAGTTCATCAGAATTTGGTTTGTATGATTAGCTAGTGAGCTGAATTAAGTATCCAAGATTTAAAAGACAATATTAAACAACCGAAATATATATTAGAAATTGTCCATTGTCTTTAAAATTCGTTCAGCGATCGCCATTGACTTGTGACAGACCCCCGCCTCCAAAACAGAAAGAAGAGAGAGAGAGAGAGAGAGAGAATAGAGAGAGTAGATAGAGAGAGAAGAGAAAGAGACGGAGAAACTCAGACAGATAGACAGCTAGATAAAAAGGAAGAGAAAGAGAAAGGGGAAGACAGAGAGAGAGAGAGTCATGTATGGGTTAAAACATTGTGCATTGCAATGTTGAAAGTAAACTCACAGCCCCCCCTTCCTCCCCCAGCTCTGGGCCCAACAGACGGGCCGGTGGAAGGAGGGCGACCCGGAGGACACCACGGCCTGGAAAACGCGCATGCGCAACGCCCTGCGCAGACTTGCAGATTTTCAGGAGGAACAGGACCTGGGGAAGCCGGACGACCCGCACGAGGCGTTCCGGGTCTACAGGCTCGTGCCGCCACCGAGTAACCGTAAGTTTTTCCTGACTTTCTGATTTCACAGATGACATCATCATCATATCACATGATGCATACACAGTGTTTGGTACGTTAAAGGAACTTCCGAAGGGCTTTGAGACATCGAGACTTTACTTGATAATCCATTAGTGACATGCCCTGGGTTGGCAAATTCTCCCTTTAAGAAATACAATCTAACAGTTATATAGCTAGTTATCAAAACTGCACCTTGTGACTCTAGGTCATTCATTACGAGGGTCTGAACGAATGAGCTAACTAACTAACGAACATGTCGTGTCGTTTCCAGCCCCACAGCAGCCGGAGAGTATTCCTGAGCCGTCCATACTGCCTCCTGACGTCATGATGTCTGACCTGAAAGACTCCGAGTCCGCCATGAACTGTTTGGCGCCTGATGAGGTGTTGGAGTATTTCCACGGTAAGCAACTCACTGCTGTCCTTTTCCGTAGACCGTATTTCGCAGCGGGACCGCTCGAATTCAACGTAGAGCGTAATCGGTGCATTTTGCATTGAGCGATATTGTCTCCTTTAATTTAAAGCATTAGAGTTAGGCGCCTCTTGACAACGAAACGTCGAGAAACAACCTTAGGCTTTGTATCACCAAATCGCCCTTACCGGCTAGGGGCCTACATGTATGCCCGTGTGCCGAAAAGACTGACATTTTTTTTGTATGTTTTACAGGTAAATAGATAAAAAAAAGTAAAAGGGTAGTTCGGTAAAGGTATTGGGAGGCGGAAAGTGTACAGTGTCTTTCCCAAGGGCACAAGATTAGTAGTATGGCAGTATTCGAACTCAGGGCATCTAGGTTCTGGGCCAAACCACTTAGTGCAGTTACGCCGCACGACTCCACAAAACGAATTAAGGAATTAACTAAAATCTTCCTCTTTTGTTTTAGAGCTGGACATGGTTTCACCTGCACCTTCGGAGGACTCCGCCCAGGGCGCGTGCGCACAACCACAGCCAATCGCAGCAAACGTGGCACCGCAGCAAAACGTAAATCAGGCAACCGACGGAGCCACCGCGACTTTACCCGAACAAACCCAAGGGCCGTTTCCAAACATACCAGGTACTTATACATCTTACACAACCTAGGCATTTGAAAACGAAAATGGAGTGCATGTAAATGAACCTTTCTTCGACTATCCTATCTCTGTCTTCTACTATGTTTTTTGGTTAACGTTGTGTTTACCTTAAGATACCGCCAAGGCATCAATCAATAATTTTGGAATAAAACCTGATGATTTTGTTCAGTCATCGAACACTGACTGTTTCCATAATCTATCCAATGGCTTGAGTAGATATTCAACTGTCACTTTGTGAAGTTTTGGTCGGTCTACCAGCTTATTAGATAACAGAAAGTTTATGTGTTTTATTACTCTTTATCTAGATGGTGACGTGAAGATTTCTGTGCAGTACCGGGGCAGGCAGGTGTTGGAGGAGAGCCACAGCAACCCCAGCGGCGTGCGCATCTACCACGGATCCCCCATCAAGGAGTTTGTTGCAACTCAGGTAAGCCACTGGCCTTTCTTTAAAAAAAAGAGAAACAACCAAATAAATGTCTGGGGGATAATAAAACGTCAGTGGTACTCGTGTTATTGTAAGATAAATGCATACGTCAATTTTATTAGCAAGTTGCATCATGACTTCGTCAAGTTCTGTGTATGTTTTGTATAACTGTATCATGTCACGTATGTGTTGATACTAGTACGTATGCCTACCAGCGCCAAGCTGTAGAGTAGTGTCTTCCACTGGGATGGGCCATCCTGGCTAGATAAAACATATAAATGAATATATAAGGTTTATCTTGGTCTTCTTCATGTTTAGATGATCCCAGGAGACGGAAGACAGAAGTTGTACGGACCAGAAAACGCGACGCATGTCCTGCTGCCCCCTTGTGAACCCCATATGCACTCCCCGAAGCAGCTAGACATCACCAGAGAACTCCTGAAGCACGCCGAGAGAGGCGTCGTCCTGCTGTTTTCAAACGGCGACGTCTGGGCCACGCGGCTCTGCCAGACCAAAGTCTTTTGGCTCGACCCCAACAAGCCGGACATGTCGCTTCCCTTGAAGCTCGTCCGAGACCACCCCACCAAAGTGTTCGACTTCGTCCAAGGCTTCTTGCCCCTTCTGCAGAACTACGCACGCAACGTCGAAGGAAGCAAGAAACCGCGTCCTTACTTCAAGATGTGTTTCGGACAGTCTTGGGGAGCGGAGGATCCGTTCGAGAGTAACCTGATCGCAGTGACGGTGCAGCAGCTGACGGCGGAGGCCCAGCTTAACTTAGTGAGCCAGTACCGACAGCAGGACAACACCTCTTCCCAGTCTTTCCCGCTCAGAGACGACCCACTCTCGCGCTCCAACCCGGAAGATCAGATCATCAAACAACTGGGACAGCTTATCAACAGTCTGTCGATACAACAGGACTCTCCGTCGCCCCCAAATTTCCACACAGGCTAAAATATACGTCTCCAGGACGAGAAACCGCGTGTGCAGCTACTAGAAAAGTGCTACCGCTCTTGGGGCGTCGCCAAAATCTTTGTCAAACTAGTAAGCATCACACAACAAGAGTTCGTAACTTTTGGGGTGCTTTTGAGACGCTCTCTGTTTCCTGTTCAATCTGGCAAGTCAGGTCTCGTCGAGTTCTCTTGTTATGTGACTTACGATGTTTACTATTCGCAGTGTAACATTATACTGTTTTAGAAACTTGTTCTTATCGGTAGGAATGAAAGCTTTCTTTGTTTGAATAGAACGAAGCACAAATACATAGCTACCAGTTTCTGTAAGACATTAGTGCATGATAGTTTTAGGAAGGTGAGTTGTGTAGTAACCCATAGGAAAGATGCACTAAATGGTAAAAGTGTGTTATGATGACATTTGTACATATCAAACTTTCACAAATTGAGTGCACGCGTCACTAGATTAAGTGTTAAGGAATGCATATCGTATCATATTCATGATAGGCAAAGGCAACGAATATCAAGGGGAAAATGATCTATACTGATAACGTATGTTATTTGTGGCTTGTTGTTGATGTTGGTCAGGACGGTGGATGAAGCCAAGCTAACATAGGAAACACGCATGGAGAATGTTATTTGTACATTTACGATTTGTGTGATACATCTTATAGTTATAGGCCTATGAAACTGTAGAATAGTTTAACGTAGTAGTAAGAACGGCACTTTGCTGTACTGATGACACAATGTTGCCTCTAACTGGTAAGTAAGTTGGGGAAAATGAATGATGGTGTACCGTTACATATAAATATGTATATCAGGCTTTTTAATCAACAAAGTAATTTTGAATTGTAGAAGTTTTCGAATGTTCGTTCCGTTATCAAATTTACGGTACATGAATGAAAAGGAGTCGAGTAAATAAATGAAAACGATGCAAGATCTGTGTTGCATTTTCTCATAATGACAGTCTGTGTTTGTGTGTTTGTATTGAAGTATGTATGTATGCGTGTGTGCGTGTGTGCGTGTATGTATGTGTGTGTGTGCGTGTCTGTATGTGTGAATGTGAGCTTTACATGGGCACCGGTATGTTAAGCGTCTTACTTATAGATTCAGGCAGGCGGTGTTAGTGTTTAGTGGATACACCTGTCAACTGTAATGATCTAGTTTGGAAACGAATATCACACACATATGAGACACAGTGGCGTCCCATTGGCTCTTCATGACCTTTTGACCCCATCAATGCCTAACTAGATAACGTCTCAAGTTGTTTTTGTCAATTAGCTTACCGGAGTCGACAACATGTTTACCTAGCATCCCCTGTCAACACACCTGTCCCACGTTAGACAAACATGTCCCGGAATGGAGGTTTCTAAGACGAGGCAGGGTGGCTAATTCCAGGATAAGGGAGGGGCGGACTTCCGCCTGTTTGTTCGTCTTTGTTTGCGGTATATTTGTGAAGAGGTACTGCATACTTTGATCGTATCACATATCGTAAATAGAGGCATCAGAGGATTGCCATATAAGGGAAGAATAGGGGAGAATACACACCGAAAGCGGTAGATGTTGTTTGAACCAATCGAACCTTAAGGGCAATGCCCTTAGCTAATACATCACAAATAAAAGTCCTCCCATATCAAACTTAACTGATGCTTAAGGCGGCGCCCATCTCCGTTCTCCGTTCCCAAACCCGTGGGCCACACATCATTGTGTGCAATCAGACTATAGCCCTGTGCTATTACACTGTCATAAATAACTAAGATCATAGATAGACGATTTTAAATAGTGTCGCTAAATCTAGATAGCTTTTACCAGACACCAGCCTGGTCGAATAGTAATAGGGGACTTTGGCTAGGTCAGGAATAAAAGCTTAGTAGGAGTTAATTGGCCTAGGTGCGAACTGACCGGCTGGCGGAATTATTAGTTTGCCAAAGACTGACTGAAATCCCATTGCAACTTATTTGTTCCTTAGCCAAATTCTTCTCTTTTTTTTCATCCTGACACGTCTGCTTGGAGACTGAAATCTATATAAGTACGTCATGATATGAAACGTCTTCTTAAGCTTAAAGCTTTTCTAGCGATGCTGTGTCATTTTGGGATCTAAACTGATGTCTTATCAGTAGAAAGGAGAAAGTATTTTGACAATTTGCTGTATCGTAACCTACTAGTAATAGTAAAAGGCAAACAATTGAACATTCTAACTGTTTGCATGGTACGAAACAGGCTTGCTCTATGCTGTTTGGCAATGAAAGCTTGGGGAAGGCTATCTTTGACTAGTATTTTGAAATTTTCCCCCTAATTCCTTCGACTTCTATCATTACAACAGCAACAAAAATAAATAAATAAATAAAGTTAACACATTTTTTCGATAACCCATGCACCAACGTTAACTCATCAGTTTACTAATTTGCGTGGGCCTTAATAACTACGCCGTTCTGTTTAAAGACTTTCCGTGTAAACTGGCACTTAATCTATCTTTATATTAACTTTATATTGCTTCACTGTTTTAAGATATTTGACTGTGATTGCTACCAACCTAACATGCCTAACGAATGGAATGGTACAATTTTGCAACCGTGACCTCATTGTGACCTAAAACGAATCCTCCCCCCCTCTGAGCGAAGTGGTACCGCCCTCCCGGAAGTGACGGAGTTTCTACACGGCGTAGGCGTCTGGAAACCCCAGCGTCATGTGGGATTCCCCGACCACAAGACGTCGCGAACCTTTCTTAGCTCACTGCGCCTGTTTTAGACCTTGAGACACTTTTTCTTTCGGTACAGCGGGGGTGTGACGGTGGTTCCTTAAAGCCGGGCGCTCTGAGTTTCCCCTGACGTTTCCTTGTTGCAGTCGGATCGGTGAGTCGGACTCAAAATCGGGAACTGTGAGTCAGGTGTGTGAACTAGAAGAGTACAGGTGAACAACGGTAATAACATTGTCAGGTGAGACACTAAGGTGTTTTAAATTTGTCATGGGGACTTTTGTATTGTTTGTTTGACGCTAAACCGTTTCTAGTTTATACGAATGTATTTGTTGTCAGTTGTGTATCGTGCGGAGGGGGGGGGGGGGGTGCCTGTTACATGTGTCTTAGATATACTCCAGACATATTTCGATGTCACCACTTCTTCGCTTTCTTCTTTTGCTACTTACGTCTTAAGCTACTAGTCACTTCACTACTAGTCTTTGACGTTACCAGACTCCATAGTTGGCTGGAAAAATGGAAGGAATTGGCCTGATAGACAGAAAATATGCTAGTGGAGTTAGCCTTTCCTGGAAGTACAGTATCCTCCTTTGGCAATCTATTTGGCCGATTTTCCAGGGAACCTGTGGAGTCTGGTAGAGACTACGATGTCACAATCCTTAACTTGTGAATTTTCTTACCACGTTATAGATCATACTTGGTAGGTTTAGAGTGAATATGCAGTCAAATATTGTGGTCGATACAATTGCATTTTGTACGTATGTTTACAGTTTTAAATACTTAGTGGAATATTGCTTCCTATGCCTGCTGTCAATACGTTATCTTTCCTCGGGACGTTCTAGTCAACGTGGCTTCCCTTACCCTGTCTTAGACGGAAACTCCACTCAAGCTTGACCTAGATTTACAGTCTTTATCGTGCACTATTGAAGTTGGAGATCTTGAGTTTTACCCCGATCGTAAGGGGAGCCCCCGAAGTACCTCCCCCCCCCCATATCATTATGCAACCTGAGCCCTTCACGGCCAAAGACGTCCTTTGTCACGCGCAAGGTCACAGGTGAAAAGGGGGTTATATGTAACTTATCGCCTTCGCCAAGAAGGAATGTCTTCGGTGCCGTGCTTGTGTGTGTTTTAGTCTGTCTGTGTGTTCACGGCAAGCATAACTCGAGAAGCTGTGGACGTATCCTTATGATATTTGGGTCGGGAAAACGACGGTGAAATTCGATAATGGGCTTCCTAGTGGCTTCTTACAGTACTACAGTGAAGTTTCTGGTTTTGACATTTTTTTTTTAGATCTCATCATGTAGACATACTACACAGTAGTGTTGTAACGGTTGTCATATTGACATAATAGGGGACCTTCCGTTACACATGACAATGCAAAACCGGATGCCGAAAATCAAAACAACATTGACTGAGTGTCCCTCAGGGCAAATTCTTTCTCTAGTACGCATCGGACAAACTTAGAACCAGGCCCCTTCAGCTTCATTATTTTCTTTGTACAGTGTCGTAGCAAGGAGGTTATATTCTGAATATAACCTCCTTGGTCGTAGCATGTGTTCATGTTTACTTTATTGCCGTAACCTGTCTGTTTATGCCAAATAACCGGTGCACCACTAAGGACTAAGGTAACACACTAGGACTAAGGTGAATAAGACCACACTGTAAGGTTTGATCCACACACACCAGGACGGACCCCTGGTCTTTTGATAAGTGTGTTGGGTGCTCGAAGTATGGCTCTCCTCAAACACGGGACCTCCGGTATCACGTCCCTTACGATAGGACGTCCCTGATGCCACGTTAGATACTAGTACTAATTTTTACCAGGGTAGAGCGAGGATATAGGTGTTTTAAATTAAAGTTCCTCTCCCAAGGGCACAACATTTAGGCCTACTAGGTATTCGAACCAAGGGCACAACATTTAGGCCTACTAGGTATTCGAACCAAGGGCACAACATTTAGGCCTACTAGGTATTCGAACCAAGGGCACAACATTTAGGCCTACTAGGTATTCGAACCAAGGGCACAACATTTAGGCCTACTAGGTATTCGAACCAAGGGCACAACATTTAGGCCTACTAGGTATTCGAACCAAGGGCACAACATTTAGGCCTACTAGGTATTCGAACCAAGGGCACAACATTTAGGCCTACTAGGTATTCGAACAAAGAAACTAAAGCTCAGTATTAATAATAATAATATTAGCCTTTATTGTACATTCATGCCCTATCGGGCTAAGTACAGGCATATAGATACAAAGGGTAGTAATACAGTAGACATGGTTTCTAAAACATGGATTCTAAAACTAGTCTATTACATTTGTTCGGCTTCTTCTCGTTTCTTAGTAATGTTGAATATGTAGCTTGAGATGTGTTTGTATAATGTCGTTCGATCAAACCTCATAAGAAAAATGAATTTTTCAACACTAGACAAAGATTCAAAGTGAGGGAACTTTCCTATAATATAGCTAAAAAGACTACTTCTATCATTACTATATAAACTACAATCTAATAAAAAGTGGGCTTCATCTTCGACCTTGTTCATGTTACAAAACTGACAGATTCTTTGCTCAGTATTAATTTGTAAGTCAACAACCCTAACCACAGCACTTCACTTCACTCTATTTGTTTTTCCAATCGGGTCATTTCACCTGGTGTTGTGGCCTGTTTGTTCGTTTGACATCCAAACTGTTGTGGCGTCGACTATGACGTTTGTGATTAGATCAGTACACTGGCATTGTCACTGGAAGGAAGGATGAAAAATGTTTGCCTTGAACTAGAAAAATGTGAGTCATCTATGCGGCCCGAAGTCCTTTCATTCTCGAATTTTCCATATAAAATATTCCCAGGCACATAACGGGGGTTTCCCTGCCTCTGGAAACCCCCAAGAGGTTCTACAATATAGATCATCATGGTATGCAAAAGTGTTTATGTCCCGACCCGAGGTGTATATGGTGACTGAGTGTCTGTTGGTGGCCTATAACCACTGAATAAACCTTGTGACCATGAGTGAAGTCTATGAGTGAAGTGTTTGTATCAAAGAGTGGGCGTTTTAAAGTGCCGCTTTCACTTTTCCATTCGGTAAATTTAACTACTGAGGACCTGCTATAGTGATTCCTTTCATTGTGGCATGAACACTACCCAAGGCCAGGGGTAGAGGAGGAATTTCACCTCGATTTTTTGTAAGTAAATTTTTCATGAGCTGAATGTTATAGTCAATTTTGTATATTTAAGAATAGCTAGAAATATCCCATTCTATCATTTCCCTGGATGCATGTTTTGGCATTGTGGACATGTCTTGTGCAATGGAGTTGATAGCAACGTTACATCGTCTTGATTTAATGATATTCATGTCAATGATTATGGGGCTTACCTATCTAAATATAACGTTATATGGCCATGCTAAGTTATTGCACACGCAGGCCCAAGCAGGTCTGTGCGTGCAGCACTTATACAATATTTATACCAGGAGGACAACATGACTGTGAGTAAATGGGGAATTTCCCAACGTCAGAATATCCAAGTACAGTAGACCGTACTACAGTAAAAGGTAGTGAATGCTACCTGAAAAGTCTGACCGTTTCCAAAATTTTTCCACTTGCTTGATTAACTGTTGCTTTGTGTGTCTCATGTCTAACATTCAACGAAGTACTTGGTTAGTGGTCGGGTTTTCTTACCGCTCTCGAGAGCTCCCTCTGAACGACTGGGAACACCCACGGCACGCAGTCTCTACCAGATTCCCGCCTGGTCGAAATAGAAATAGGGGACTTTGGCCAAGTTAGAAATAAAAGTCTAGATCTAGTAGCAGTTAATTGGCCTAGGAGTGTTGGCCGTGCCTGGCGGAGTCGCAAACTGTACTTCTCGGCCGTCTTACTCCTCTGGCGTGTTTTCTGTCTTATTCGAGCAATTTCTACTATTTTCAAGCGACCCGTGGAGCCTGTTAGAGGCTACGGCGCACGGTCGCGCAGGTAGAAGCTCCAAACTCCGACCAGTGTTCACACCTAGTTGAAATAGGCTTTTCTGTGTCAACAGTGATTGGATTCAAAAGCTTGCAGCGTCCCGTTTTGTGGCAGAGGTGAGGTGAGGGAGTGGTAAGTGCTCCCGACCACTACCTCTGCTTGGATGATATTCCATGGGTACAAAGGGGAACAAAGGGTAAATTGAGTATAACCCAATCTGAGGGCACAGGGGTAGAACATGCCAACAAACAGGCAGACTCCACCTATGCCCTCAGCGGCCACCAGGAAGTAATCCCTGTACGTAGTAAACAAAGATCTGAACTTTGACCCGGCTAAAGTACTGTACAATGTCGCTAGAGAGCGCTGCTGTAAGGTCAGCCGCCGACCAGAAATGACTGAGTGATGTTGCAGATCGACGTGCATCTCTCTTTGTATGATTTGTTCTAGCCATTAATCTCCAAACATACGTTGGAAGGCAAAGTCGTAACTTTTTCCTAATGTAAGGCGGCCATTTTTACCAAGAACCGGCGACGGGAGCTGGAAAAGGCTACGACTTTTCATTTCATTATCTGCTTGGAGATTACGTCATTCATAGATCAAGTACAAGATGTATGAATGTGCGTCTTACGTTGGTTTATACCTACCTCCCTACAACTAGATCTGTCGTCACAAAGAGGCGCTAATTTCGGTGTTTCATTTTTGGCGACGCCGTTGGGGTGGAGCCGCTATAGTGCTGTGATTGAGTTGATATATTCTACAGATTTCGCGAAAATGCTGCCGCTACGGTCACTTGCTACGGCACTGAGTGAGTGATTCACTAGGGACTGTTATTGTAGGAACGGCCTTAATGCGTAGCTAGAAATAGTTCTTCTTCTTGTCCTGTCCGTGAATAGAAGGTGAAAATAAAAGTAAACGGAGAAAAAAAGAAAGCGAAAATGTTGACATGGTTTGTATCCTTCCCTTTTGTGCAGGAACCGCCAGACGAACAAAAGAGTAAATCAAAATGTCGCACAACAATAACCATGACCTCAACAAGAACGACCGGAAACGGCTCCGGAAGTTCCTACTCGAGCACCTAGAATGGAATGACGTCACAGGACTGTCGTGGATGGACAGATCACAGGGCATCTTCCGGATTGGCTGGCGCCATGCAGGACGGGACGGTTATGACCCGGAAGTGGATGGAATGATCTTCCGGGTGAGGATAAATCTTTCTTTTTCTTCTTTTTTTCTTCTTTCATCTACTTCGAAACAGGATATTTCAGGAAGAACAACGGACTTGAATAAATATCTTTCGTAAGACTTGGGACATAATTCACGAAATTGTAAAAGATTTAAAAGTCATTATTTTTTTCCCGTACCGTCACTCTATTTCATTACCATGATGCCGCAACAAGGCGGGTAGTTATCCTTAAACAACTGTTGAATTGGATCTGTAGCTGTGTAGGCTGTATAACCGCCCTTTGGCGTTCCAAGCCAGTTTCTGTATCTGAACCTGTATGGCTGGTATAACCGCCCTTCCTTATTCCAAACCAGTTTATGTATCTATACATCTGTATAGCAGGTTTAACCGCTAAAGGCACCAATTCGGCGCTCCCCGTCAGTTTCTGTATCGGTATCTGTGTAGCAGGCCATGTATAGCCACATTTCTGCATAACATTTCTGTGTCGCAGGCACGCGGCGCGGCAGCAGCTGGTTATACTGTAGCTTACAACGTGTCACACCTTACCTCTGCATATCTAATATTATATATGTAAGCGTCGTTAAAAGCTAGCTAATAAGGATGATTCTGGGGGAAATTAACTTCGAATTTTTGAACACCATATGACCTGGCCAGAATACTGGGTTGGCACGTGAAGGCATGACTATCTCTTGTTCTTTCTTCATTGTTTATCGTGGCTGAATCAGTTCTAAATGATTCGAACTTTATTTCTTTATAGCTCTGGGCGGAGCTGACAGGAAAACACAAACCTGGCCAAAGGGAGGACCCGACTGCCTGGAAAACGAGGCTACGAAACGCACTGCGAAGATTACCGGACTTTGCCGAGCAGTCCCAGCACAGCAGGCCCGACGATCCTCACGACCCCTTCCGTGTCTACAAGTTCGTCCCAACACCCAACCTACGTAAGTGCAGTGGTTTTGATACTTCCGTTTTGAGACAATGGTTAACTATCATTTATGTAACAGTGGGGTAAACTGAACTGAACAGTGGTCCAGGCCCTTTTGGCGTAGCGATTATCGGCGTTGGGTTGTGAGCGGCGGGCCCGGGTTTGCTTCCCGGGAGCCAGGAGACGTTTTTTTTTTGTACTCGCCTCTTGTTTCATTTGTAAAGGATTGGCAAGCTTCAAACTCAATTGGCAGAGGTTTCGACTTTCACATCTTCATCTTGCCAGAGTTTAGTTCACACTTGTGTGTATATTCAAGTCTGTAATAGTTGCATGTTGGCATTACTTCGTCTTTGGTCAAGTTTGAGGCCACAGATAAGCAGGGTGCACAACGGTGGGTAAAAGTAAGAAAAAATTTACCTAAACCAAAAGAAAAACCTCGATCTGAAACTCATGCGGAATATACGTAATAGTGTTCGAGCCAATTTAATGTCCATCCATTCCTCTTTCGTCTTCCTTTATTTCCTTCCCTTTCCTCGATATTTTATCTCTCTATTCTCCGATTTCCCCCATATTTGTCCCCTCTCCGCTCTCCCTTTTCGTGTCTACAGAAACCATGTGTTTTGCCCTCATTCTTCCTCAACGCCCACGGGCCTTTTGATTCACGTTAACGTTTCTCCGAATTCTTCATTTAACGTTTTTTTCCTGTTTCTCTTCCCATGTTCTGCTGTCAGACATCAATGCCTCACTTCACCTTACCCCACCTCTCCATTGACCAAAGATAGACAAAAGAAGAAAATTTTCCCATTTCCCCCCAGCGTTTCCCTGTAAAATCGGTGTTAATTTTGAAAACAATACTTTCTTATACTTAACTCCGAGAAGGCTATAGTGTATTAAAAGAAGACTAGCAGAGCTTTGACGGTCTAATTACTTCAAATAGTTTCAAAGACATTGAATGAATTAGGCACTCGCTAGGCTGGCCTAACTACTATTTCTTCAATCAGATATTCACAACTCCATGCTCCGTCCCTTTTGCAGCTCCTCAGCAACATTTGCAGGCGGGCGCTACCATTCCGGGTCTGGGGGAGGACTTCGGCATGAAGTGTGACGACATCGATGATGTGTTGAACGGTAAGGCTGACGTCATGCATATTAATTACTTACCAACTATAGCATTGGTATATTCTATACGTTTTTATCAAGGTAGTACGAAAAAGTCTTGTTAGTTCTTCCTAAACGATTTCTTCTGGGTGAGGTAAAAGAAAAAGCGCCCACGGTTACATGTACATGCAGAAGAGTCTGTGACGAGAATATTACATCCCGGAGAGAGATATGTCTACGGACTCCATGTATCAGCCACTGATATTTGTGAATTATTGTCAGTTAATATTTAGATTTAAAGCACAGACCATACTAAAGGAAATGGTATATCTCCTTCGGCATTAACTTCAAGATTATTAGATTGTATGTCTGGCAATTTACAACATAGTTTGTTTTATTAATCAAATTTTACTTGACTTTCAGAGATTGACCCGAACACGTGGCAGGCAGTGTCTCCTCTGCAGTTAGACATGTTACAGGACCAGGGTGGGATGCAGGTCCAGCAACAACCGCTGGTCGGCGCTGCTCCACCACAAGTCTTTCCCGCCTCTGGCCAACCGGCACAACAAGGACAGCTCGGCGTCGAGGACTTTCCCGGACTGACTGGTAACTGCGACGTTTGTTCTAGACGATATATAATATCGTATTTTCTCTGATTTTTTTTAAAGAATGTAGAAAGATTCTATCATGGCATAGGAAAGGACTGGTCTATTTTTGCGCACGTAACAAAAACTTATAATATATAAGGCCATGTAGATTTCATTACATGGATGACATCCACGCGCGCATCAATTTTCGGCCGTTTCTGAAAAAAAAAAAAACACGTTTTCAACCACTCTGTCAATCGTAAAAAGTAGATATAAAATGAGCACATATGCCGTAAGTTGAAATTGCCGAAACGAGTACTAACGTCATAGATTGACAAAGTAAATTGCAACGTCAAAGAAGATGTGAAAGAACAAAAATGAAAATCTAGTGTCCTGAGCACCTAGATATCATACCGAAGGCAACTATTTGGCTGCGTACTGGCTTAAGAATTCATACATTTACATGCACGGCCACGTTTTGCGAGACTTTGAAATACAAGATCTTGCAAGTTTCTGATAACTCGATAACTCCACCCACAGGCCACACGGATGTAGACATCACGGTACAGTACAGGGGGCGCTGCGTCGTGCCACCGCAGCGCGTCTCCAACCCCAGAGGTCTCCGCATCTTCTCCGGGTCTCCCTTCACGCAGCAGATCGGGCGGCAGGTCTGTTTGTCTTTCTCTCTGTTTGTTTGTTTGTTTGTTTGTTTTGCTTAAGCATTAAGCAGCCTTTATGCTCGCCAGTTTTTTTACAGTTCAAGCTGAGTAGGACCAGACTTTAAGGTCACGCCGGCATTGACCTCTACTCTTTTCGATAATGTGGTGGGCTTTTTAGCATGCCCAAGGTGTGGTTCATGAACCTCATACATAGGACCTCCGGCGTAACACCCCATCCTAGTCTGAACATGAGTTGAGTGAGAAAAATAGGCCTTTGTCAGAGATTGGAACCCAGAACCTTTACATTTTAAGAAAAATAACCCTATCCAAAAGATAATCTCATGTGCAATTGCTGGAGCCTGCTAGGGATTGGAGCTCAGAACCCATAGATTTTGAATCAACAGCCTTAACCAAAAATCTCTCTTACTGGGGCCTGACAGGGATTTGAACCCACAACCCTGGATCATAATTCAACAAGAGAGAAAGATTGGGTGACCTTCCAGAACACTAAAGAAACTTATAGAAACAGAAACAAATCTAGAGGGACAGCAACTTCTTCCTTATATGAAGGACAAACAGTTCTGGAGATCGTACTTTACTACTTGTTCCACATTGAAAGAGCATTACTGATGATGATGATGATGATGATGATAAGTGAAAAGCAAACTCTCACCAAAATACCCCTTCCCACCACCAGGTTATTGTCCAGGCGCAGCTTGCAGAGGGAATGTACGGTCCCAAGGACGTGGCCCAGTTCGTCCTGCCGGACGTTGACCGCGCGAGCATGGGTCAGAAGCAGTTTGACCTGACCAGACAGCTGTTGGAGTTGTTTGATGATGATGATATTAAGTCACAACCAAACTAACCAAGATACGCCTTTCCACCACCAGGTTATTGTGCAGGCACAGCTGGCAGAGGGAATGTACGGTCCCAAGGACGTGGCCCAGTTCGTCCTGCCGGACGTTGACCGCGCGAGCATGGGTCAGAAGCAGTTTGACCTGACCAGACAGCTGTTGGAGTTGTTTGATGATGATGATATTAAGTCACAACCAAACTAACCAAGATACGCCTTTCCACCACCAGGTTATTGTGCAGGCACAGCTGGCAGAGGGAATGTACGGTCCCAAGGACGTGGCCCAGTTCGTCCTGCCGGACGTTGACCGCGCGAGCATGGGTCAGAAGCAGTTTGACCTGACCCGGCAGCTTCTGGAGCACACGGAGCGCGGCGTGGTGCTGGAGTTCCATCAGAACGACATCTACGCCAGGAGACTCTGCAGGAGCAAGGTGTTCTGGGAGGATAGCAACCGGCCAACCGGCACACCCCTTAAGGTACTCAGAGTAAAATTTTGTGGCTAAGATATTCTGGATAACAAAATCATCATGTTCAACAAAACCCATTGACGTTAACATTAAGATACACATTTTTACCAGATTATTTCATTTACACCGCAAATACAATTCACGTTGTGGTCCGCTCCTTCTTTGGGTGGTACAAAAAATGCAACGTAAACAAATTAGCAGCTTTTGTATGAGTCCGCATTTTGATTGCAATGATGTCGCATTTTGTTCATTTCCTGATTGTTGTTATTCAATGCGATTTTGTAGATGCATAACACCATACAAGAAAAGGTCATGAAATTGACTTTTAATAATCTGACCTTTGAGTTGAGTGAGTACCCATTTTTATACCTAGGTGAAGTGAGGAAGGTCGTGTAAAGTGGCCTTCGGGCAGGTATCGAACCCGGACTTCTAGGTTCCGAGCCCAACACTTTGCCAGTTACGCCACACACACACACACACACGACGCCACTAAATCTGACTTCGTGCACCTTTAAAGCTGAACCGTGACCAGCCCACGAAGATCTTCGACTACCAGACGGCCTTCATCCCGGCCTTACAGCACTACGTCACACACGAGGGTGCCGCGCGGCCGAGCCCGGATCTGAGGCTATGCGTGGGGCAGGTGTGGGACCGGGACAGGCGCCCCTTCAAGGATAACCTCATCACCGTGACGATCACGCACCTGACGGCGGCGCGCCAGCTCGAGGTGGTCCGCCAGGTGAGAGGACAGCACTCGCTGAGTCTGAGCGGCGCCGGCGTCTCCTGTTCCAACGAGTACGACAAGCTGGTGAAGCAGGTGGAGTGCCTGGTGCAGAGCATGAACATAGATGCTTCACAAGATGCTGCGCCACCGTTCGCCAACATGATGTAAAAGATATACAGATGTATTGGTTTGCTATCGCATTTTCACACTCAGAGCCTCGCCGCGGCCTGTACAATATACCTTGAGGAGGCTCTGGTTAGGCCTACGTCACATTCCCAAACCGAGGCCTGACCGGGCAGCTTTCTGGAACAAAAAGTATGGCATAGAAGACGCCAAATTACAAAAGACGTATAGAGAATAGTCATGGGCATTATTTGTGTATATTTTGACCTATACATGTCTGTTTTACATTTCCACAAATAACCCGACCGTGCTTCGGTTTGGAAATGTAACGTTAGCCTAAACCGGGCGGAGGTTTCCACTTTTGTGGTCGCAACCTCTATATCCAGCCGTCAGCCAATCAGAGAATCGCCTGAATGTTTCATTTAGGCAACACTGTTCATTAATTGGTTGACAGCTGTTTAGAAGCCACACCCACAAAAGTGGAAACCTCAGCCCAGTTTAGCAGAGCCTACCAAAGACGTATTGTATAGACTCTGGGCTCTGTGTAGGAGAATGCGCTTTCGCAAACCTGTAAATAAGCCTAGACACATCAAATGTTTGAGTGTGACGTCATAACGTAATAATGCAAACAAACATCGCCATCTTGGCGGGTCCAACTAGTTCCAAGATGGCGACCGATCGTCGATGTATTCTGAAGGTCAAGATTTAGTGACTTGTTTCAAAGATTATGATTCCTGCCAAGGAAGGTGTCCACATCATTATCCACACATTGTTTAAAGATGTCTATGCACTGCCTGTTGCTAGATTAAGTACTTAATTTTGAGAAGGGTAAGAGTCATATTTTAAGGATTTAAAATCTCACAGAGTAACGTATTCAAGAGCTGAAAGTAAATCGTAAGTACATGTATTGTGTAATGTTCTCTGTTTGAAAATTACACTTATCCAAAAGAAGTTGTGTCTCTTCAAGCGTCTATTTGATTAAGGCGTCTGTTTAAATGGAAAAGTTTGTGTAGGTGCGATTGCAAATGACTGGATGGGGACTGGGAGGGAGTTGACATTCTGCTATGCGTAGGTTGCAGTTTACATGGCCCCTGCTGTGCGTCATATTAAAGTGGGTTTCAAAAAAGAACGAGCCTGCAAAGTTAGCTCATCTTTACATATTTTGTAGATTGTAGCCTAGAGCATAATAAATAGCCCATATTTCAATCAGTTTAATGAACTGAAAACTTTACCAAGTAATTTTCGGTACGGTTTTGAATAACAGGTATAGAAGTGACGGAAGAGCAAGCTGTATTGATAGAATGATAGAAAAGGGACGGGAAAAAGCTAAGCGAAAAACACAAAACACTTCCTGATCACAGATAACATCAATCAGCATTTTGAATAGCTAAAGGTTTCTATCAGAACATATGTAATATGTACCAGCACAAAGATATCAAAATTACACTCGATATACAGAACGTACAAGTAATATCTATTTGATGTTCTCTTTTTACCTTAGTTCATATACAAATGAGTACATTGAAACAAGGAAACAAACACAGAAAGAACAAAAATAGTAGTAAAACAAAGCTGATGGATATATAACAATGTTTTTATTTGCTTTAGACATTTTTTTGCCCGCTACCAGTTTATACTAACTACCTGTTGGGGATTCCCCTGGATAGTCCCTGAATCATTCTGGTAACGCGAAACCGGAAATATTCCGTAAGCAGCTAGTGCACTCGAGGTGTACCTTTCAACACCTCTGTATCTTACCGAGGGGTATTTTAGTACATACTGTTACACACAGATGACTAAGATGGGGAAAGAGAAGAAGAAATTTCTGGTGTTGGGGACAGGAGTTTCCCCAGTAGTTCTAGTTCTCTGCGAATGGCGCAACTTGCAGATTTCACGATGGCGGTCAGGGCTCACTTCTGGAATGGCTCAGACAAGGTGAGATTTCGTTTGATATACTTTGGGTAAAATGCTGCATGTGAGAGAGTGTGTGTGTGTGTCTGTGTATGTACATGTATGTGTTTGTGTGTGTGTGAGTGTCTCTGTGTGTGTTTGTGTCCGTGTATCTGTCTGTGTGGTGTGTGTATCTGTGTGTGCTTGTGTCCGTACGTGTGTCTGCCTGTGTTTGTGCATTAGTCTGTGGGGATAGGTATGTGTGTAAGCGATTGCGTGTGTGCGTGCGTGAAACAGTCTGAAGAAAGCTGTACCAACTTGACTTCATATTTGACGTGTACAAATTAACGTATAACATTGTTACATCAGTATTATGCAACTTCATGTTGTTCATGCAGGATATGCGAATTGTAAGCCTCAGAAGGAGAGAGAACAGTCATTTTGCTACCTTTAGTTATAGATAGGGATGGGGCCGGGGGGTGGTGGATTTAGTGTTGCAATTATCTTTCCGGGCCTGACGTTTCCCATTCATACCTTCAACCGAAAAATAGCCGAAAAGGGTAGTGATTTTTTTTTTTTTGCGGTGTCGGTGTTTGACTTTCCCCGCCCCCTCCCTTCACTTAGCAATGGAATACATCTGGCGTTGAATAAGGAATTGCCGGTTGACAAAGTCTGTTTGGGTCGTTGAACCTTTTCTCACAATAGTATCACCGTAAACACTGTCGTATTTGCAAATTGTGTATTTTTTCCAAATATTTAGTTTATTGTGGCATAAACTTTCATATCCGTCTCTGTGCGTTATTTCCGGGAGTATATCTCTGTGTCTTCGAGCTTCACTGTCATGTACACACCACTAAGTTGACGAATCATGGACCAAATGCATGTATTCGAAAGTTCCTGGCTATCTTTTTGTCGCTGTGGCTACGTGTCGTCACACCTCACAAATAAATTATGTTTAAAGTAGTTGTAAGGTACGAATGACTAATAAAGATTACTCAATTTTGACTAGCAAAAAGTGTAGTTTATTTCTACAAGTTGTATAATTATACATGTTTTGTTTGTTGTTCCTCACACCTTTAGGCCTGGGGAATCCCCAGATTTACCGAGCCAGGTGTTGTCATTGTTATAAGGATCTACGGATTCGGTTATTATCAAGACAGGGAAGTTCGGTCACTCCCACGCACCTAGGTAATTAATAAGAGATGTCCTTATGTGAACCTTAATAAGGAAGGGTAGTGGAGCTTTGTGAAGAAAAAATGGAAATGGCAAAGGTCCACTTTAACTCAAAACAAGTGCAAACATTTCATGCATGAAAACACACACACACACACACACACATACATGCGCACAGAGAGACAACATACATACGCACACATGCATACATAGAGAGGGGGAAAGAGATACAGACCCATGTACACACCTACAACATTTTCAAGAAGTTGGTAATAAAAAATTAAACCTTTAAGCCGATGTCATCTGCTGGCTCACCAAGAGAGACAATAATCTGCCTTCTGCTTTCAGAGACTTTTTTCAATATTACTTCACACCCACAATGTAATCTAATGTGTATGATGAGAGAGACGTACAGTTTTAACGACTTTTAAACAGTTTGGGGACTGTACCGACATGAATCATACATTATAACGTAGTTCCGAACACAAATATCATTAAGTTCCACGTCTTCAGTAGTGACGTGTTAATCCAAATGTGGTCATTCTCAGAAATTACACGCCTCGCTAGATAGTTAGGAATGTTGGCGTTGAAGTTGAGAAAGCGGTACGCCAATCTTGATAGTCTTTTTTTAACAATCTTTTCCTTCCTTGTTTCTATGTAAAATGTGGGCGTATGTCAGCTTCTACACTGCGCTAGATATTTAGGAATGTTGTCTTCAACTTTGAGAATGCCCTACGTCAATCTTGATAGACATAATTTTGTATTTTTTCCTTCCTTGTTTCTATTTGAAATTGCGTAACAATTTGGATGTATTTCAAAATACTTTAGTAGCAGACAATCAATTTGCATAAATCGTTTTGAACATTTTTTCCGCACACACTTGGCTATTGTGGCATATTGTCTGGGTACCGGGCCGTGGAACGTAAGTATTGTAAGAGTTTTAATATCTAATTGCACATAGAACTGTTCACTTAGAAGAATCTTAACATTTATGACTTTTACTTTGCTGTTCATTTTTGCATCCTTAGAACGGTTCAAAATATCCTCCAAACAATTTGAAAAATAATTACGTTTAATTCATTTCAAGATTTTAGTTTTTTGTACGGATTAGACCACACTACGCATTGTTTCTTGAATCAAGTGCATTGAAATCCAGCTTTTTTTGTCTTAATCGAAATACATAGATAACTACGTTTATCAATACAAATCCGACAGGTGACAAGATATCCGTACATTTGTTTTCCACATCATCCAATTCGTGTTTTGCACGAGTCCATACTTCCTTTTGTTTGTCACGCCGATATCCACTGCCTTGAGGCAACTATCAGGTCAATTGCATGCTGAAGATAGATGACCTTTAGGATTAAATGGAACAGAGCACAAACGAGTACCCAATGATTGTAGTGATCTGGGCAGAGATATTCGAGATTTTACGCTACTTTCAGTTCACTTTCATCGGGTATGTATCTTGAAAAATAAAATACCTGAGGAAATAATCCACAAAAATAAAAGATGACAGCTGCAAATGCTAAAATTTGAAATTCACCGTTTAGTAAAATTTGCACGTGCGGTGGAATAGAATTGAGGAAATTCAGTCTTGTCGTTTTCCGCGAAACATTGGTTAAAATTGGTGGCATAGTTACATGTACCTTGTATGACGAAGACACATATGTGAAATCTGTCGACATACTTTATAAAAGGCATTTCTTACTTGTAGTAGTATCTTTTATTTTTGGTATTTGTAAAGTTAATTGCCTCTTTCCTCTATGTGGCTGAAAATATCGTACCACATGCGTGAAATGCGTGCACGTGAGCTAGTGTAACTATGAAATTATCATGCAAAACGAACAAGAAGACAAAGCATAATAGGCAAGAACAGAGAACAAATGAGTACCCAATAATTGTAGTACCCAATAACTGGGAAGAGAAATTTGACATTTTAAGCTACTTACACTGCATTTTTCGGATATACATATTGAAAAAGAATAATCCACAAAAATAAAAGGAATTAAAGGACGAAACCAGCGTTTTCTTGATTTTACAGATTCTGCCGCTTTCCAAAAGTTGCCGGATGGCAGGTCCGAGCAGACAACAGTTACCCGACTTCCTCCTAGCGCGGATTGGCCACCCTGACTACCCGGGCCTGGCGTGGCAGGGGCCCGGCAGGACGTTCTTCTCCGTCCCCTGGCCAAGGTTCGACGGAGAGAACTCCGATCTGAACAGAGAATTCACATTGTACAAGGTTATTCAAAACTCTTACCTCACCTCATCTCACCTGTCCCTTAATTGATAATTTTCGGAAAATTAAAACAGGTTTGTACACGAACAGCAATTGAAATAATCTCAATAATATATATTTCTTTATGAGAGTAAGTGGCAACCAAGGCAGCCTTAATCGTGATTTTTAGGGTGTAAAGTTTTCATAGTAAAAGTAAAGGTGTGTTTTTCTTGGCAGAATCACATAAAGAAAATGGAAGCCCTTTCCCCCCAAAAATGCAAAACATCAAGGGATTAAAGGAACTGATGCTCACCTGGCCGTGATCAAGGTAAACATGGAACAGGGGATCCCCGGAACTTGATATTGATTTCATTTCCCTGTGGCTATTAAATTTCCATTCAAGTTCAAGTTTAAGTCATCCTGGATTCCGGCACTTTTGGATCCTGCTCTGCCTCGTCAGTGAGGCAACATCATCTTCTATACGCAAACAGGAGCTAATCGGGCTATAAGGACACATCCTTGTCTTGACTTCGTCTTCGCATAACCTCGCTGCTTCCGTAAAACATAGAAGGGCAGAATAAACGTGTAGAAATCACGAAGATTTTGACGGACATGCAAGCACTCTGTCATTTGTGGAACTGGTAACTGCCATGCTATCATAAGTGTACTCACAATTGTAGTTGCCAGTTTATGCATGAACCATCTTAGAATCGCGCTCATATATCATTTACATAGCAATTCAAAGTTCTGGTTACATACCGTAGTGTTGAACTTCACATCTTGCTCAGTCACTGACGAAACGTCGGACAGAGGATGTTGCCCTCACCTTTGACATATTACCCACAATTCCTGTCGTTGCACATGCGCACATGCACTGTGAAATAGCTTATGCGCGTTTTGTAGCTTCTGCAGGAGTGGGAAGCGAACCAGGGAAGGCCACTCCACCCTCCCGACCCCACCAGGTGGAAGGCTCGGCTGAGGAACGCTATCGCGAGGTCTCGCGAGATTGAGGAAGTCTCGGACCGGGCCCAAACAGAGGGAGGGGAGCCGTGCAGACTGTACCGCTTCACCGACCCTGATACATCGGGATCTTCCCAAAGTCCATCTGCAGGATCTCAAGGTATACAGTAATAGCCAGTTAATTGCACAACGGGTAACTGCACACTTCTGTTAATTGCTCGAAATCCCAAAGTCCTATTGTGATGTGGTCCATCTGAATAACTTCGCTTTGTTGCACCATCCGGATAATTGCACAAAACGTGCTGGCAAATGGGGAGTGCAATTAAACGGCTTTTACTGTATCACGTATTATAATACACTGCAGGATTGCGATAACAAAACCTAATATTGTTTTCGTCTTCGTACATGGGCGCCGCCATGTTGGACTTGACTTTGCGTAGATTTTTTTTTGTTTCTAATGTTTCTGAACATACTGAGTTAATTTCGAATTCATCATTTATTTTCATCGCATCTATCGATAACGTTTAATAGAATGTGTTGTTATTACGTCATATTTAGATTAAAGGTAGATAACTCTAAATCCTGGAATTTTTTGACATACGTGTTATTCCGGTATATTTCCCCAGGAAACTTTGCCCCCCTCTCCACAATACTGGTGTCCGTGTTCTATCGAGGTGTACAAGTGACGTCACATCACCTAGTGACCGACTGCTGGGTTTTCTACCCTTCCGTTCTGTCCCCCCAAGAGCAGGAGCAAGTCAGCGAAAATCTCCCGCCAGATGTCGATCGACTAGAACTACCCCCACCTTACGTTAACGACGTTCCCATCAACCAGATCCTGTCACACTTCAGACAGGGCATCTTTCTCAACGTCACTGGTGGCTGCGTTTATGCAGTTCGTCGCTGTGTGGCGCGCGTGTTCTGGAGAAGCTCGCGTTCCCCGGATGTAGAAAACGCTCTTCAGCGGGACGAAGCTGTGGAACTTTTGAACTGCGCAGACATGGGTGGCGATGAGCAGAGCTTGATGGTAGAGCTTAGCGTGGGGCAGAGTGTTCTGTGCAGCGGCCTTGTAACTGTAGTAGTGACAGCAACTCGCTAGGTGGCAGCACAGAATTAAAACGGGAACAGTCGGTCCTTGGCTATGTGAAGCCAGTTTTATTACTAAGAACAGCTCAGGATTTCTATGTCTTCTAGGGCAGCTTTGAGTGAAGAACCAAGTATTACAAAAGAATATCTTTTTCTATCAGACACGCTTGTTTTAGTTTCATGCATATATAAAGAAAAATCCATGTCAAAAGCCACCAAGTAAATATATGCTTAACCCTGACAGATACTTCAACTAGTAAGAACAGTATTCACTTTATATTATGTATGAGTGACAGTATCAGTATTTCATTGTAAGTGCCGCTGGATTTTCCAAGATGTAAGCAATGCAAGCAGATATGACATGTTAAGTAAGCATAAACAGAAAACATGTTATATTTATTATATCATACAATGAACCATTTGATGGTCTGATTTCTATTTATTTCCGCAATAAAGACAAGAATATGATATCTATATCTTTCGTGAATCTGTTTTGTTGTGTTGTTTTTTTTGGCTTGCCTAGATGATAAGTAGGAATTCTGTTTGGAGTACCGAAATTATTAACGGGATTTAGCCTATCATTTAAGACTAAACCACTTCTAAAGAGACTTTCATGCCATCTGATACTACTGCAAACAAACAAATACGTTGGTGCTCCACATTGCATTTTTGGTCTAGTCTCTGCTAATACTCTTTATTGCAAATGCATGCCCGAGGGCGAATTACAGACAAAGAAAGTAGTGGTATACATAATTGTATACTTAACATAGAAGGAAAATCAGATCTATAGGAAAATCAAAAGCGAAATAGTGTGTAATCTAGATCTAATTCTACTTATGCTATTCGATGGGTTTGACTTCTTTTCCGTATATATATAATTCACATTTCTTAGGCCGTGGGCCCTATGCTACAATATCTACA
Source organism: Branchiostoma floridae (assembly GCF_000003815.2). Taxonomy (NCBI): domain Eukaryota; kingdom Metazoa; phylum Chordata; class Leptocardii; order Amphioxiformes; family Branchiostomatidae; genus Branchiostoma; species Branchiostoma floridae. The sequence continues at coordinate 3,793,937 of NC_049984.1, forward strand.
GACCGAGCTTTTAATATATACATAAAGTCAGTTTATCTTGTTAACTTTAGCGTTCCACATTCGCCTATTTCTGGCTTGCCTAGCTAACAGTTCGAAAGGTAAGTCTTCACAGTCCATCAGGAGGGAACCTTCAGGCGGGTTTTCTCCTCCGCTCACATAGGCCTTCAGGGTTCGCCTGACCAGCCTGGAGGGGTCCATGCGGAGAACGTGGCCCAGGTACCGGAGTCGTCTCCGGCGGATGGCTGCCACCAGGTTGAAGTCTAGGTGTGTTGCTGTGTCTCGGAAGTGTTTCTTTGTAATCACCTGTAGGCATCTGCTGTTAGAGCCGTTTATCATTCTTGTAACTTCTTTTCCGTATGCAGTGGGAGATGAATTGTCCAACATTTTCATATAAAGGCGTTGGACTTAAGCAAGAAGATTGTTTTTTGTTGGTCGGTAAGGTGAGAAAATCTAAACTAATCTCAACCAAACCCATTAACCACTACTTATCATCATCATCATCATCAGTACTAGCCTATAGCTTTTTAACCAACCGTAGGCCGCGGCTGTCTCCTCTCCGGGGCAAAAATAACTTCGCCCAACGTGGGGCTCGAACCCACGACCCTGGGATTAAGAGTCCCATGCTCTACCGACTGAGCTAGCCGGGCTAGTTCTACGTTGCTTTGCATACAGGCCAACTCAAATTCGGAAACTCGTCCTCCAACTTTCAAGGACACCAACTTTAGGACCCTACGTTCTGATTTGTTATAGTACGTTTCCCTCTTCTCCTTTATATCTTTATACCCGGCAAAACCACATACAATCCAAGGCTCTTCTCAATGTGAAAAGACCGTTGTTACACGCACCATCTCGTGTTCAAACCTGCGTGCTCAGCCGCACAATTCCACCAGATTGAAAGCGCGCCACGTGGATCTCAGCCAGCACCAATACCGGGTTTTCTGAAGCAGAAAATCCAGACGAATGAAGTGTCATCCCTGACATTATACTACCGGATCTACCGCAGTGCCAAGCCTTACGTATACGTCTCCCAGAGAAAGGGGAAACCTTGCTTGAAGAATGCCCAACGTACAAAGATAGATAGCTCCACCTTTCTCTATGTGAGAAGAAGTTGGGGTAGATTTAAGAAAATGGGGTTATGGGAAGGGAATCTCGACATCTAATGGAGGTCTATCTATCAGGTGTCACCGGCTCCCATTTGTGGACGAACGGAGAATATCCGCCATTGATCGAACAGGAATGAAGCAATGAGGATGGAATGAAAACACAGTAAGACGGATGGAGGACATCGGCACCGCTGTCATCGGCGAAAACTGTTCCGCTGGAAACGGCGCCATGTTGATTGGGGAACTGGTCAGCCTGCGCAGAGCATGTTGGGAAGGGTGGGAGGACTCTGGCTGTTGTAACCTTCGTTCCGTACGCTGTTATCTTGTTAGATAGATCTAACTTCTCATTTAAACTTAAGTATCACGTTTTATCCACGCCATACGACTATTTGATTCACCAGTTAATCATGTTAACGGTTGCATTAGTGATGTTATATTACAAGAATTTAATATAGTTCAAGATTTAGCTCTTGTCGTCGCTCTGTTTATTTCAAAATGTCATAGGTCTAACAATTTGATATAACTCAGAGCATAGTTTGCGAGGCAATGTGCTATCAGGAAGAAATCTGGTACGAGTAACCCCTGAGAGAAGACTATTTTAATGTAAGGTCATCTAAGACTCAAGGTGATATCTAACCACATAAACACTACTCCAGGGCACTTTTCAAATTACTATTCCAAACGGAACACCGCCCCTGGACAACAGGGTTTTCCAGACGTTCTGTACACGATGCAGAAAATACCATTTTTTTTGTCCCGTTCTTTTTATGCCTGTGTCCTTTCCATCATCACACCTTTCCCTAGCCTCCGTTGCAGTCTTCGAACGGGGCTGGCTTTTTTTGGTTCGCGATTTTCTTGTGCCGTGAAAGGGAGTTTGTCGACGAAGGGAGTTTGCTGTGGAAGGAAGTTTGCCGTGATAGCGAGTCTTTGCCCCGTCCGAACGTCACAAGAAAATCGCGAACCAAGGTCCCCCCCCCCCAAAAAAAACAACCCAGCAGCCCCATTCGAAGACTTCAACGGAGGCTAACCTTTCCCCACCTCCCGATTTAAGCTGCGGCTCCACGCACCTTAACTACAGTTAAACAGTTGTTTATCTGCCCAGTACATTTGTGACATGACGCCCCTTTATCGATTGCAACGTCATCGCTGACCTTTCGTGTAGAGGAGGTTGTTGTACAGCTACCGGTGCGGACAGACGGCAAAGGCCAAAAAAAAAAATGAAGAAAGAAAACAATCCTGCAGATGCAGATTCTTTATCTCTATGACTTACAAACAATGTTCAGACTATACACGGCGCGAAAAAGGACACTACGGGCATGCATGTTAACGTTGTATCAGTAGATTTCGCCCATTTCTACCATCTAGTCGATAGGGTCGAAAGTACAGTCAGCAATATTTACACGGCGCGAAAAAGGACACTCAGGGCCTGCATTTTGTATCAGTAGATGCTCAAAGCAACACGCTTGACTGGATCGTCATTTTCGACCTTTCTATCGAAAGAGGTTGCTTCTGTGGCAGCCGCCTGATTTTTAATCTTGATAATCTACCAACCGATACAAATGATGCTCATCTTAAACAACTAAGTACAACTGTCCATCTCTCTCTCTCTCTTCAGACCATACACGTCGCGAAAAAGGACACAATGGGCATGCATTTTTGTACCAGCTCAAAGCAATAACCCTTTGCTTGGTCCTGGATACAACAGAAAATAATGGGGCAATCTGCTCCGTACTCATGTGAATGAACGCCCTTTTATTGACTGAATCGTCACTTTCGACCTTTCCAGCGAAAGAGGTTGTCTCTGTGGCAGCCGCCAGATTTTTTATTTTTATGATTTATCAACCGATACAAATGATGCGAATCTTAAACTACAAGAACAACTGTTCTTACCATACACGTCGCGAAAAAGGACACAATGGGCATGCATTTTTGTATCAGCTCAAAGCAATACCCCCATTGCTTGGGCCTGGATGCAGCGGAAAATAATAGGTCTATCTGCTCCGTACTCATGTGAATGAACGCCCTTTTATTGACTGAATCGTCACATTCGACCTTTCTAGCGAAAGAGGTTGTCCATTTGGCACCCGTGCGAGCAGACGGGGAAGGGCAAAGAACAAAGTGCCAGTTTTTGTAAGAGCAGCGATGTTCCAGCGTAATTTAGATAAAGGTATACCTACAATGAGTCACCTAGGCCATGTTCATTTGATTGATATACGGATGGCATCCAAACGCGGTAAAATTTTTTGACCATTTCCAGAAAGTAAATCGTACAAAACAGCTGCAAAATACGAAAATATATGCATTGGGTTTAAAAATGTATCGAGAAAGATATATGATTTTGTTTTAAATGCCCACGTGAATTCTAAAGTAAAAGAAGAAGATCATGTGAAAGAATCCACTGTTCCGTATACCATGCTATGGGTATAACTGTTATAGTCATTTGTTCAACCTTTCTGACCAACTAGATTTCATAATGAGTGAAACTTTCTTTGGCATGTTTTTTTTTTATTCGAACGCTCACATCAGTTCATATCATCATATCATCCATATAATCAAATCAATATGATCTTACCTTAGAGAGGTTTGCAAATGTAATCTCCGAGCAGATCCCACGGTTGTGAACTCATTCTGCCGAAACAATATCCATTGGCTTCGGCTTTGGCCAGTTGATACCATTTCGGCTTGTGGATACTGTCTTACCAACCGTCGATGAAGGTTAGACATCCAGGTAATAACATACGCGGAAAAGCAGTTACTCAAGTAACTGGATATGGTTTTAGAAATGGTCGGACGTTTCAGACAACCATCCGGTGTTTTTCGTCAGTGACACATGAGTAACTGCTTTTTGGCGTGTCTTAATGACTCTCCAAGCAGAGGTTAGGCTCCGGCTGTTGTTTTTTTTTACGTTTTCGGGCTTTCTATTTTGCCTTTTTTTGTGTCCGGCCTAACATATAGCAAGATATAATAAAAAAAAATAGAAAGCCCGATAAAAACGACTAAAAGAATTTAAAAAAACCAACCGGAGCCTAACCTCTGCTTGGAGAGTATGTCTTAATGATCTTCATGGAGATTGTAGAAAATGTCTCTCTCTTTGTAGTAAATTGTACTGCAGATAAAGGGTACGTATTATATATGTTGGAAGAATCACATTAACTTGAGATGCCCTACAAAATGACTTTCTCTTATCTTAGTTCTGATGTGTCGCAAGTAGCACTCAGTATCTAAAAGCGGGCATTTTGGTGCGATGCAGAGCGTTACATACAGCACAATATTGAAATATTCCTAAGAACAGAACCTGAGATGACTACTGTTGATTTTTCTTAGCTTTACCCATGTCTTATATCGCCCCCCGTCTCGGCTGGGTGAAAGTTAGCACTTCATTAGATCGAAATGAAGGTTTCTTCCTATATATGTATTCTAGTGCTCCTGATTCTGTATAACTTTAGTGAGCTGTAACAAGGACTGTTCGCGTACGTTTGCCATGCGTGTGGAACTGATATATGATTATGAATTTGACTATTAGGCGGCAATGCTGCGTACATGTATCTACTAGTACTTATATTAGAGTGCGCAGTCACGACATTTGTTACACAACAAATCAATCCTTCTGGCAGTTTTAATTAGAGCACAGAAATGAATGTTTATCGTTTTCTCTCTCATTCATGCAGGATGAACGTCATGTGTAACGCAACTTCAATAAAATAAGGATTTAGCGAGCTAGAATAATAACCTTGAATTTGACTAGTCTCCTTCGCGGGCGTATGAGGAATCTGTTCGGGAAGGAGACATATTTTCAACATGTCGTGGCAAGGTTAAACGCCGGGAAGGGAACGCGCGCGCGCGCGCGTGTATGTGCAGATGTATGTGTGTGTGTGTGTGTGCGCGCGCGCGCGCGTGAGTGTGTGAGAGTTTGTGTGTGTGATAGCAGCAAGAGCTGTTACCATAAAATCGGTAGTAGTACAAGTAGACACAATATGTTGCTACATAAGTTAGTACACATCAAATACAGGAGAAGCCATTTAATTGGATTAACGCACACTTCTGCTAACTGCACGGAATCCCCAAATCCCAAACCGGTGCGGTCCAGTTAGATAACTTCGCATTATTGCACCAGCCGGATAATTGCACGAAATGCATATGCCTCATTTGAATACGATTCCAACCACGTGCACGTCGCAAAATTTGCAACAATGATAAATGACTAGGCGCATCTTTCTGAGTGGCTGCCAAACAATTAACTGACCATCCCCGTGAGGACACAGTAGTCGATTTCATATGTGGCTGTCAGGCAACACCTCGTCAATCCAGCCGAATTAATCAGCTGATCGACTGCAGTGCGGTCTGGGTGCCTGTGCTGTGGTTAGTGGGGCAACAGATCAAGACAAAGGCGTGTGGAGAATTAGTCACACACCGGTTCATACTCATTTACAATGTATGTATTGCTCCTCGGATGCAGCTGAAGACAGAGAGAGAAAGAAATGGTTTATTGCCATGGACATTATAAACTCTTGCAGCACATTGTACAAAGGACTAAATTGTCGTTTTTATACAGTCACTATTTCAACCACTAACTTGGCATAGTTAAAAAGATCGAGTGACAAATAACATCTAATTGTTTACAAAAATTGATTAGTTATTACACAAAGGAACATTCACTACTTACTGTACACAAATTACCCATCCAGGTTCAGGAGCCTTACACTCATGAAGCTGATGACAAAAATCATGCCATCTGTATTGTTCATGTTATGATGGATGGAGGTCCAGCTGATCGACTGCAGTGCGGTCTGGATGCCTGTGCTGCGGTTAGTGGGGCGACAGATCAAGACAAAGGCGTGTGGAGAATTAGAAATACATATTATATATGTAAATATTGCTGGTCAGATGCAGCGGAAGACGTCTCTAGTTGTTCATGTACTAATATGATAAATGGAGGTCCCGTGTTTGAGGAGAGCCACACCCCGGGAACGTTAATTAGAACCTATCACACTTTTCGAAAAGACAAAGGGGTCCTTCTCGGTGTGAGTGGATCAAATACATCTGTCCGGATATGCAGCATGTACTGTTCAATACAAACCCTAGGCCTTAGTAGTAAACGGCAATACAAACAAAGGAATCCAATCATTTACGAAATTTCATGTTCTTGCCTTCCAACCAAAACAATTTTACTATTGGAATTAAGGAACCCCATATCATTGAAAAGCTGGGTAATAGCGTCTCAAACCCATATAAGTAGCTGTAGATTTTTAATTAGCACTCAAATTTAGATATATGTATCACTTGTTAATACCACGGTACTTATTATCATTATTCCATAATACATTGTGTATATGTACATGCGCTTAGCCTTGATACATGTATTGACAAATAGATGTCCTTCGGAGTTTTCTTTTCAAACCGGATCAAGTAAACGTGGGTAGGGCATCCTTGACTACAGTGCCCTTTCAAACATGGTCACATTCTGCAAGATAGAAGAGAAGAAAATATGAGGGTTGTGTTACGAGCGTATGTGTGACTAAAAAGGCAGGACCAGGAACTGAGCTCTAGTCAGCACTAGTAGCTTCTCAACTATTACAAAATATGTCTGTACATTCATTTCATCCACAAGTCAGGCGTATAGGCATATATTGCATCCACATTATACGTCTTTCCTTTTTCTCCAGTCCTTCCATAGCTACGCAGGGTGATTCCTCATTCTGTGTACGTGTAAGTAAGGCCCTACCACGCGAAACGGGCATTAAGTTGTAAATACATTTTTCTGACACGCTTCAGAGTCAGAAAAGTCAGAAAATCTTTTGACAAAACCCCAAAAAAAGCTCCCAGAATGTTATTGGAACACATATACGATGTACCTGGGCCGTTCATCCCGCGTAATGTTGTATAATCTCTGACGTTTCATTACCGCTGGGCCCCCTTTCCACTAGAGGGCGATCGCGCTGCGCTCTCACTGCGACCTAAATAAGATATGTGTAACCTTCGCTTTCACACTAGGTATATCAAACAAAACGTAAACGTGCGACTGAGGAGACAACAAAACACACACAGAATGTAAAAAGATTCGTTTCTTTTCTATACAATTCCTAGAGCGATTTGTCAAATTTTAGGTCGCAGAGAGAGCGCGGCCAGAGCGCCGTCCTAGTGGAAAAGGAGTATTACACACAAAAGGTGAGAGACCTCGTTATGTACCATCTTCCATTGGACGGCCAAATGGAGTGCGTCGACCGCGGCGGCCAGAAAACTAGATTGCATTGATTGAAAAGGCGAGGAACGAATGTAAAACACAAATCAAATTCACGCGGTTTATGACGATGCAATTTGCGGAATGAAAAGAAAGTGTGTCATAAATTTGGGTTGAGCCAAAGAGCCGTTCCGATAGCCCTGGAGGAGGGCTTGGGATAAATGTGTTTAAGGGAGAGAAATCGGGACAAACGGGCGAAGTTCAGCCGGCTGGCGCTGGTGAAATCCTGCCCCGTGTTTCCCGCGTTATCAGCAGAAGCAGAGGTAGAAATGACACGGTGTGTGTGCCCTTCAGCTCTGAGCCTTAACTCCACATGCAACCTGGTCTGTGTTAAGGGCCCTTTTTAGACAAGACGGCGATCGCGCTGCGCTCTCACTGGCGAAATCCTGCCCCGTGTTTCCCGCGTTATCATCAGAAGCAGAGGTAGACATTACACGGTGTGTGTGCCCTTCAGCTCTGAGCCTTAACTCCGCATGCAACCTGGTCTGTGTATTAAGGCCCTGGGTATTAAGGCCCCCTTTCGATTAGACGGCGATCGCGCTGCGCCCTCACTGCGACCTAAATAGGATATGTGTAGCTTTCGCTTTCACACTGGGTGTATCATACAAAACATAAAATTGTGACTTGAGAAGGCAACAAAAAACACAAAGGACAAAAAGATTCCTTTCTTTTCTATACAATTCCTTGAGAGAGATGTCAAATTTTATGTCGCAGAGAGAGCGGCGAGAGCGCCGTCCTAGGGAAAAGTGGGTATAACATTGCTAAATCTCACAGGCTGTTTGGAAGCAAACCTCCCAGATAAGTTCAGTCTTAGAGATGCAGGAGAACAGAATACGCCCCCCCCCCTTACAGATAAGAGTGTGCCTGCTTTTACACACAACGTTAACTAGCAGGCATGTCGTGAGCTTGACAGATGTGTTACTGCAAAGAAGGTACAGGGAAAGTCATCCAGCAATGTGCAAAGAATGTGAAGGAAAAATAGGGCCAGGTTTAAATAGTATCCTTTTTGAGGTGCGTAATTATTGGCCCTCCAGTATGAGTGATGCGGAAATCGTCGTCTGGAGCCTAACGTCACCTATGTGCTAAAGCGACCATCCTGAAGCAGATGCCTAATTCCACATAAAGCAGAAAACTTGTCGATGGGCGAGTGGGTGGGACGCTTCAGGCTCCAGACTTTGCCGGAGGGCCAGCACACAGAAGAATGATATATTCCTGCGCGCATCTCTTATTTATAGGGGGAGTGACGTCATACTTTTCGGTCCAATCATTGCGCGCCTCAAATAGTATCCTTTTTGAGGTGCGTAATTATTGGCCCTCCAGTATGAGTGATGCGGAAATCGTCGTCTTCCGCCTTTGCCATCTCTGGCTGTTGAGCCCTTCCTTTTCTCTTTGAACCCCTTAACTTTGTACCTGTATCAGTATCTATAATTAGTATAGATATCTAGCTAACGTAACCGTCCTTCAGCGTAATGCATCAACGTGTCTGTGTCTGTATAGATCAAAGCGTTCGTATCTGGATCTATCTGGCTAATATAACATTCCTTTGGAAGAACACTTGTCATCCGCTCCCTCTTTACCTCTTTCACCACACCCTTTCTCATTATTCTCTCTCAACTCCCCATCTCTCATTTCCCCTCTCTCAACTCCCTTCTCTCATGTAACTCCTTTCTCATCTTACCTCTCACATTGCCTCTCCCTTGTACGGTACCCACTCTCAAACAACCCAACACTCATATATAGCCCACTCTCATCTTTATTTTGCTGTACGACAAACAAAATGGAGGAAGCAACGCAAAATTGTTATCTCAAAACCGTTCCTCTATGATCACTTGAAGGAAGATCGATATGGAGACGGCCAAGCCCAGTTCTGAATTATCCGCGTTAGAGGTAAAAGAAAACTATTTTTCCCTCGCATCGCAGGACCATTTGTCCCCGAGCCTTATCCAACCTCAACTTTCAAGGATCCGCTTGACGATGCTGACTCCCAACCTCTCAGGGGACGGAGACGCTCATATTTGCCACTCTTCCTGCTTAATAGAACTCGACCCACCGACACAACAATATGGAAAGACACCAGGCTTGCACAAGTGCAGTGCAAAACTGTTCCAAACGCTCACCGCGACCTGGGAGATGCATAATGCCCAAAAGTATTATTCTGAGTCCGGACGACCTCTCAACAGTTCAAAGACGATTATTTTTTTTTCCTCAATAGAGATAGCGGTAAGCCCAAGATGGAAACAAAAGACAAAAATAGTGTTCCACATCACAGCTTCGATGTTGGGATCCGGTGTAAAAGTCTGTAAGGGTACTTGTGTCGGCTGATTCAACTAGAGATGATAAATCCGTCTAATACAATAGCGAACTAACACGTTACGGTAATCCAGCCTACGATTTCTTACAAGGTTTCCGACCTAGAACAGTTCTCCCTAACTTCTGCAAGATACTTCTCAGCGTACCCTGGGATATAGGGCTTTTAACAGAGCTAAACATTTCCCCAAACCGATCAAAACATTTTCAAGCTTATCAAAGCTTCGTTTGTTTGAGGACACAACCATAGATACCTCGCTATGCCCGGGCCAAGAAGCAAAGTGTTACCTGCTTGCCTGCCCTGCCCACGTGTTTAGGCCAGAGACTGGCCCCTCGCCTCTCTACGTCAGGGCTGTTCAAGTTGTATGGTCATTAGCACCTGTTTCCGCAAACTTGAGACTCAGTCCCGTGTCTTTTGTAATTTCAGCGCTGCAGATGTCTACCCCGTGGCTTTGGGTTATGAAACTCCTGGTAGTAGGCTTATGGGACTAATGTGACTGGGGGTCTCTTTAATACCAGTCTGAACCACCTTAGTCTTATTACCAAAATTGTATCAACCAAATGAGTGTTCTAATCCATGTCTAGCTTTGATGCTTCAATTGTGGTACACGATCTTGGAATGCAATACAGAGAAACGCCCCTAGGTGTCTCAAATCGAAAGCTAACAGGAGGAGCTCATGTGACCACTCCAGGGTCCCTGTCACACAAGCATATGTGGCGATAGGGAGTATACGTACCTGGCAATGACGCATATCACAACATCTACTGGTATCCTTGCGGTTCCACACTGGATTTCTTAGTCTACCAAATGCTATGCTAGGTATAGCACTTCCGAGGAAAACAAACTCAGATTTTCACAACCATTGTAACCTCTATGGAAAAGATTTCTGGAACTATTTTTCCGAGATGACTTTTCACTTGCGGCATTTCCTTTTCGAGCCCCTTTTCTTACATGCGACTTCAAGCTCACTTGTCGAGAACTGCAATTTGCTGAATATTGCCGCTGAAAATGTAGCATCATTATGCAAAGTCTCGGGCTGGGACGAAAATAAAGTACAGAGCAGAGTTGACTCATTCCTCAGCCAACCGCCATCTATCACACCACAGTCATCTCTCAGTAAGACATCTGGACCCACATATCTCCAGTTTTAAAACACTTTTATTCAGTTATGCCAAACTGGTTACGAAATGTGAATAAAGAGACTCTTTTTACACAACCGATGCTTTATTCTCACCGACGTTTCGGTGACCGTCTGTCCCCTTCTTCAGGGCAATTCTGACTGGTTCACATTGTACTGCAGGACAGGTGTTGCTGCTCACAGTTCAGATGCGGTCACAAAACGAAAAGTATTTGCATATGTACAGACAGCTTTGATGCACATATTTACAATGCGGTCCCAAACGTAAAGGAGTGTAATACATCCATAACACAATCAGTTGTCAATTAACGATGAATTGATGTAACGGGGTTTTTTTTTTTTTTTTTTTACTTCTTAAGAATATTGTCCCACACGTGGTTACGAAATGTGTTTCTTGCGTACTGCCTAGAAAATTCGCACTTGTATACCTTCCAGTGTAATATGCCTTGCCCTTGGTACCTATTTAGTGCGACCGTCCTTATACAACAACACAATTTTGTGAATTCAATGCCTTCTCGATCTCATGGCGATATCATTTCTGGCTTGCGGTCTTCAAAACGTTTCCCGGCAAAGTACGAGTACGTTTTCCTCCCTAAAACATCCACCGTGAGCTCCATATTCTTCTGCGGCACTTCCCTGTGCCTGCCCGGGTATTTCAATCTTCGTAAGCTCAATGTGAAGACGCTGTTCAATGTGAAGACGCTGGTGCCACTTCGGAACTGAACTGAGATCAACATCTTCCCGCTGCACCCCTCTGTGCCTGCCCGAGCCTTCCAATTTTCGTGAGCTCTACCCGCGACACTCGCCGGTGCCTGCCCGAGTCTTACCATCTTCGCGAGCTCTACCCGCGACACTCGCCGGTGCCTGCCCGGGTCTTACCATGACCATCTTCGTGAGCTCTGCCCGCGACACTCGCCGGTGCCTGCCCGGGTCTTACCATCTTCGCGAGCTCTACCCGCGACACTCGCCGGTGCCTGCCCGGGTCTTACCATCTTCGCGAGCTCTACCCGCGACACTCGCCGGTGCCTGCCCGGGTCTTACCATGACCATCTTCGTGAGCTCTGCCCGCGACACTCGCCGGTGCCTGCCCGGGTCTTACCATCTTCGTGAGCTCTACCCGCGACACTCGCCGGTGCCTGCCCGGGCCTTACCATCTTCGTGAGCTCTACCCGCGACACTCGCCGGTGCCTGCCCGGGCCTTACCATCTTCGTCGTTCGTGAGCTCTACCCGCGACACTCGCCGGTGCCTGCCCGGGCCTTACCATCTTCATGAGCTCTACCCGCGGCACTCGCCGGTGCCTGCCCGGGCTGTACCGTCTTCATGAGCTGTCCTTTCCTTGTGGCACTCAAGTGTCCGGAATGGCAAGGAGGGTGAGGGGGCCTAAGAGAGGCTGACAGGCTGCTGTTCTTGCGCCACCACTTGCTGCTACATCTTTTGTCGTACCTGCCGCATCTGAAGATCCCTGAAGTCCGAAACTTCTTACAAGGGTCGTTACGGGTGGGGGAGAACGTCACGCGTGAACCAGCACGTCCCGGTTCCTGAGAACTATGCGGAAAACAAAACACAATTATCGATACCGCTGACGAAATTACACACAAAAATCCAGCCGTAACAATATCCACACCATACGCACTCGACATCCCCCCGCCTAGCGCTCAAAGGTGGGCAAGCCACGATAACATGAACAGTCCTAGGCCATGCGTGCTCCCCGTACATACATGCTCAACAACCAAACGCTAAGCTTGGTAAAATAGGCCACTCACACGACAATCACCTTACGTACGGGCAACACCCACGCAATCCAAAAAGTTAAACTTGACAAACGAAAACGTTTAACAATAACATGTACGTAACAAAAACCACGCTCTAGAAACGCTGGCAGTCTGCATTACTACATCGCCCACGAGGAGGATGGCGGCGGGTTTCAATTCCTGAAAAGAACTCCAAAAATGGTAGCCATAGTGAGTCCCGATACCATGACAGTGCTATCCTAAAATCCTGCATAAAACCATACACACGAAATAAATATAAAGATTTAAAGAAAATGACAAGAAAATGGCGAAGCTCTAGATCTGTAAAGGACCTCCGCACTGTATGGAGGCGTTCGTAGAATTCCCTGGTAGAGGATGGATGCAGATTGTGATTTCAGTCACGGCGATACTGTGAGAGTATCCATCTTGCTTCTTTGTCCGGGGTTTCAAACCACGTGTCTGCGTATCACTAGAATATACACAAAAATCAGAAAATGACAAGAAAATGGTGAACATCTCGGTCTGAAACTCTCCTCAATAACAGACAAAAGCCTCCCTTGCCTTCCAAGGTAGAGGATGGCAACGGATTCTATTATCCCACCACGGTGACTCAGAGGGTAGCCATGTTGCATCTCCTCGACAGCGACAGCTCTAGCATCCTGGTAACACTTTCACAAAACAAGAAAAACACACAAATAGCAAACTCCTAAACAGCACCACTAATCAGCGTCGTCAAAAAGGTGGCCACAGCAAAATTCAACAGAGGATGCGATCGTATATACTAAAAACTGAAAAGAAACATTCTAAATATCAAAGGTAGCTCTCTCCCGTCGGACCTGCATACAACGTTTACAAAGCGTTCACAAAACACTCAGCAAACAGGCAACAGACAAAACGCGACAATGAAACTATGTGACAGTCAACCGGAAAAATTTGCAAAAACGTGAAGTCCTTCCGTACGGCAGAAACATGACTCTGCGAGCCCTGCAACAGGCCTAGACTACAGATATCAAACATGTCTCACCACAACACCAACCACAAACCGAACAAGTAAATGTCCAGACCGGGCTCAGATAGAGCTTTCCTGTGCTCAACCACACCTTGCGTGGTACCGTGTATCTCTGATACAATACCCGGGAGAGTACGAGCTGCCGTCACGAGCTTGAGCTGCTGCACCGCATCGTGTAGTAGCGAGTCTTCCGCCGGCATTCTCGTGGCCTTGTCCCGGCAACGACGTGGCCTTTTCCCGGCAAGTTTTCTGCGCTGGGGCGATGAAGGACGTACGCTGTTGGCTTCAGACGAGCCGGAGGGCCAGCACACAGAAGAATGATATATTCCTGCGCGCATCTCTTATTTATAGGGGGAGTGACGTCATACTTTTCGGTCCAATCATTGCGCGCCTCAAATAGAAAACTTTGCTCAGAGAGCCAGAGTTCAACATCTGTTCTAGCTGTCTATCTCGTGATGCCGTAGCAAAGGGCTTTGCCCAGTAATATATAGATGTAGATCTAGCTATGTGGAAAGAATGTGAAGTAGAAATTTAGATTATCCTGAGTATATGGGTGGGACAGGCCATACGGCCAGAATAAAATAGATAAAAAAACTTTGCTCAGAGAGCCAGAGTTCAATATGAGCTGTTCTAGCTGTCTATCTCGTGATGCTGTAGCAAAGGGCTTTATCCAGTAATATATGATATAGTTTGTAGAAGTCCTGTTACTCTTTTATGATTGACAGTCGTATGGACCACATCTACATGATCTCTATGATATCATTGACAGCGGCTGAACCAAACTCCATCCTTCGACTCCGTGACATACGTGATGGACAACATTAGGGGTCAGGTCCCGGTCAGTCCATACCAAAGTCTCTCAGTGATCCAATGGGCACATACGAAACCAACATCAGAACAGTCAATGATTTCAGATGTATCGCTGGACCTGTTAGGGGAAAAAAGGGGACCCATATCAGTACCCCTGTCAGGGCGATGTGTGCATACATGGCACGTTTATCATCAGCGCGCAGTTTCACAGCACTGTTAACACTGAAGCTGAATGACGAATGGGCAGTGGCCATTTTTAAATACCCACTGCACGTATTTTGTGTGGAAGATTTGTCGATTCTCATCCCCCATCGTGTCATGTGGCTTCACATCTGCGCATTTTACTGCTGTCATAACTCACCTACATCCCCACTAATGCGACCAAATGCACACAACTTCTATGTAACCGTGCTTGAAGAATGGGCTTTTCAACTTTTGTATTCCTCCTGATTTATGGAACGGCCCGGTTTACTACCCACAGACTTAAGTTCATGATGGTCGGAAGATATCAGAGTCTTACATCTCGACACTTTGGTTTGAAGACGAATGAGGTTTACCCCGACTTTATCCATTTCGTACCGAGTCCATATGGACGGCTTCCTTTGAAAAGTTGCTGTCAAAACGTACTCCGTGGGGATGGCAATGACACATGCGGAGAGAAATGGCTAACTACGCGGCGATAAAGATGGCCAGACTGACAAGCTGGGAGACAAGTTTGCCAGGTCATCACTCTGGGAGGTAATCCTGACCGAGAACTTGGTCGACTGGAGCGAGCGTAGGAAACACACCCTTCATACAAATAAGGGCAGAGTTGGTTTATGATGAAAAGGCGTGTTTTCCACCACATATACAATCAGACCCAGCACACGTTGACAAAACAGTGCTTGGCAATAATTTTGCTTTTACTTACTGATTGTTTACTGTTTGGTATTTATACATGATTCCAACAAGACCGACAAGCATCCCAATAAGCCCGACAATAAAGGTATTCTCATTAATAAGGTTAGTTATCGAGAGGACTAACACACCCTTTTTGTCTCTTTCAATTTCATCACTCTTCCCCGTTATCCAATTCTCTTCTAATCCTGTCAAGACTTTCTTCTTGGCTTTTTTTCCTTCATTACTCCTTAAAGTTAGTTTTCCTTCTTTGTTTTATTTCAGCTCAAACTGTTCACAAAATATGATATCACTCTGTTTCACCAGGCCAGAGATAACCTTCTGTGTGAACATAAATGTGAGTCATCGTGTCTGGTTAAGAGAAGGAGAGGTTAGTCACAAGTTATCCTGCTAGCCAAGGACTGTGTAGCCTTAAGTAACTTTGTGAGAATTTGGAAGCATTATCAAACCATACATGAACATACCTGTTCTGTTTCTACTTGACGTCCGCTAATATACAGAGCCTTGGTATGGATTATCACAGCACTGATAACTGTATGTAGTACATGTAAGGCCAAGACCAATATCTCCCCCCAGTTGTCTATAACACTTGGCCGCGACACGCGCACGTAATATCAGTCATTACATGGATGTCGATAGGACAGTATATTAGTGCTGCAACAGTGGGACTTTGTATCAGATACGGCCATCTATAGTATCCTTTTTGAGGTGCGTAATTATTGGCCCTCCAGTATGAGTGATGCGGAAATCGTCGTCTTCCGCCTTTGCCATCTCTGGCTATTGAGCCCTTCCTTTTCCCTTTGAACCCCTTAACTTTGTACCTGTATCAGTATCTATAATTAGTATAGATATCTAGCTAACGTAACCGCCCTTCAGCGTAATGCATCAACGTGTCTGTGTCTGTATAGATCAATGCGTTCGTATCTGGATCTATCTGGCTAATATAACATTCCTTTGGAAGAACACTTGTCATCCGCTCCCTCTTTACCTCTTTCACCACACCCTTTCTCATTATTCTCTCTCAATTCCCCATCTCTCATTTCCCCTCTCTCAACTCCCTTCTCTCATGTAACTCCTTTCTCATCTTACCTCTCACACTGCCTCTCCCTTGTACGGTACCCACTCTCAAACAACCCAACACTCATATATAGCCCACTCTCATCTTTTGCTGTACGACAAACAAAATGGAGGAAGCAACACAAAATTGTTATCTCAAAACCGTTCCTCTACGATTAATTCAAGGAAGATCGATATGGAGACGGCCAAGCCCAGTTCTGAATTATCCGCGTTAGAGGTAAAAGAAAACTATTTTTCCCTCGCATCGCAGGACCATTTGTCTTGAGCCTCGACTGTCTCTATGCCCAACGACCCCGAGCCTTATCCAACCTTAACTTTCAAGGATTCGCTTGACGATGCTGATTCCCAACCTTTCAGAGCACGGAGACGCTCATATTTGCCACTCTTCCTGCTTAATAGAACTCGACCCACCGACACAACAATATGGAAAGACACCAGGCTTGCACAAGTGCAGTGCAAAATTGTTCCAAACGCTCACCGCGACCTGGGAGATGCATAATGCCCAAAAGTATTATTCTGAGTCCAGACGACCTCTCAACAGTTCAAAGACGATTTTTTTTTTCCTCAAAAGAGATAGCGGTAAGCCCAAGATGGAAACAAAAGACAAAAATAGTGTTCCACATCACAGCTTCGATGTTGGGATCCGGTGTAAAAGTCTGTAAGGGTACTTGTGTCGGCTGATTCAACTCACTCACTCACTCATCCTCTTGCACATGGTGCGTAGAGCCGACTGCGTGCACTAGAGTTCTCCACCGCCCTCTGTTCAATGCTGCTGGCTGCGCCTGCTGGGGTGTGATGTTGATGCTGCGGAGATCTCTGGTCACCACGTCCATCCAGCGGGTGCGAGGCGCCCCCCGTGGTCGCCGCCATCCTGCCTGCTTGGGATCGAAGTCTAGCAGGGCTCTCGTAGGGTGTTCTGGGGGGAGGCGAAGGACGTGGCCATACCAGCGGACTCTTCTCATGGCAGCGAGGCTAGAGGCAGGAGGTTGTCCGGTCTGCTCCCGGAGGTCGCAGTTACGCACATGCTCTTGCCAGCGAGTGCATGTGATTCTCCTCAAGGCTCTGCTGTCAAACCCATCGAGACGGGCTGCCAAGGTGTTGCTCAGCGGCCAGGTTTCGGAGCCGTACAGAAGGACTGATACGACGGAAGAGTTGTACACGCGCTGTTTGGTCTGTAAGGAGACATGGCGGTGTCGCCAGAGTGGTTTCCACAGGGACTGTAGGACAGCGGAGGCCTGGGCACGTCGTTGATTTATCTCTGGCTTCAAGTCGCCTGTCTTAGAGATGATAGAACCCAGGTACTTGAATGTGGAGACAAACTTGACGGGGCAGCCGCTGAAGATGAAGGGTTCAGGGTCAGGGCCGTCTCCAACATGCATCAGTTCCGTCTTGCCCCAGTTGATACTGAGTCCAAGCTTCTTGGCCTCCTCGTCGTAGACTGTGAGAGCGTCTTGAAGTCGGGTCAGGTCATCGGCAAGCAGGGAAGTGTCGTCGGCATACTCTATGTCCGCCAGGTTGTACTGCCCGAAAGATACCCCAGGGACACGCTCACAGACCCTGGACATCAGATAGTCGATGATGCAGTTGAAGAGATCCGGTGCAGCCACGCATCCTTGTCTGACCCCACTGTTGATGGAGAACCACTCGGACTCTTTCCCGTTCACTCTGACGCAGCTCTCCGCGGAGTTGTACAGCTGCTGGAAGAGGGAAATTGTCTTCTGAGGTGCTCCAAGAAGTCTCAGGATTTTCCAGAGGGAGGCGTGGTCTACCGTGTCGAACGCCGCTCGGAGGTCGATGAATGCGATGTAGAGGTGACGGTCCTTTCTGAACTCCCGGGCCTTCTCGATAGCCAGACGGAGTGCAGAAATGTGGTCGATGGTGGAGCGGTTTGGCATGAAGCCTGCCTGTTGCGGGCGCCGCCTGCTCCTGATGGCAGGGATGGCTCTGGTGAGGAGGATACGGGTGAACAGCTTGCCTGGAATGGAAAGTAGGGTGATGCCTCTGTGGTTGCTGCACACCAGCTGGTCTCCCTTCCTTTTCCAGAAAGGCAGGATGATCCCTCGCCTCCAGTCATCAGGGAGTGTCTCCAGGACCCACACATGGTTCACAATCTGAGTAAGCCACTGAATCATGTGATCCCCTCCTGCCTTCAGCATCTCAGCCGTTATGTTGCAGATCCCAGGGGCTTTCCCATTCTTCAGTTTACCCAGGGCGGCCTTCACCTCGTCCGGAGTAACAGGAGTTACGGGACAGTCTGCGTTTGTGGCATCAGTCGCACTGGCTGCTTCGGAGAGTGTAGGGTCCTCTGGTACTGGAGGGTGGTTGAGCAGCTGGCTGAAATGTTCCTTCCATCTGTGGATACAGTCGGACTCTGTAGAGATGATGTTACCAACGCTGTCTTTGATGAGGAAACTGCGTTGTCGTGGGCCAGCCTTGGCTTGACGTAGGAGCCTGTAGACTTGTCGCTGGTCATTCCGCTCTGCTGCGGCTTCGAGCTTAGCAGCTTGATCCGTCCAGTACTTCTCACGGTCCTGGCGAATAGCTATGTTGCGGATTCCATTGAGTCGGCGATACTCCGTCAGATCTCCACGTAAGCGTGCAGCACGGCGTGAGTCAATGATGTCGAGAGTCTCAGGTGAGATCCAGGGTTGCTTGGGTGAGGGTCTGCTCTTGCCAACTGTTTCCTCAGTCGCTTTAAGGACCTCTTCTTTAAAGAGCTGCCAGTCCGTCGTGGCATCCATTGCTAGGGCGTTGTACCTGTTGGAGATGGCACAGCTGAAGGCCTCTTGGATTAAGGGATCCTTGAGCCGTGAGGAGTCAACTCGTACTTGCTTTTTGGAGGAAGGGTCGGCTTTAAGCTTGAGTCGCATGTGGGCCATCAGCAGCCTGTGGTCTGTGTTGCCGAGCTGGGCACCTCTGTAGACTCGGCAGTTGGTGATGAATGACTTCCAGCGGCCAGAGATGAGGATGTGGTCGATGGCTTTTCTGGTTCTTCCGTCAGGGCTGTACCAGGTCCAGTGATGGATCCTCTTGCGTGGAAACCAGGTGTCAGCGATGCAGAGGTTAGTAGCTCTGCAGAGTTCCAGTAGGCGGTTTCCGTTGTCGTTAGTAGTTGTGTCCACAGATATGGGGCCCATCACATCCTGCTGGGCAGAGGGGCGGGTGTTAGCTGAAAGGGTGGCATTAGCATCGGTAAGAACAAGGGTGATGTCATGCGGTGGAGCATCTTGGACAGCTTCCTGCAGCTGGTCGTAGAACGCATCCTTGTCAGTGTCCTCGGCTACCTCTGTTGGCGCGTAGGCGACAATGACAGTCATCTTTCCATGTGTGTGAAGGAGACGGGCTGTGAGCAGTCTGTCAGAGATGGGTTTCCAGCTGATGAGTGAGCCTCTCAGCCGTGAGGGAATGGCTAGGGCTACACCGTAGAGGCCGGTTCTGTCCTCAGGGCCGCTCCATATGAAGGTGTGGTCTCCAACAATGGTCTCTCCTGAGCCGGGCCATCTGACTTCGCAGATGCCCGCCAGACTGAGGTCATATTTGGTGAGTTCGTGCGACAGAAGTGTTGCATAGCCTGTTCGAAGAAGGGTTTGTACATTCCAGGTCGCGACGCGTACCTTGTTACGGAAATTCAGTACTCGTTTATCTGTGGCGCGCAGTGGTCGATTCCGAGAAAGGTCAGTCCTAATGCTTCCAGTCGGTGTCGTTACATGATTAAGATCCGCCATGACGGGTAGTGGGCCCGACGCTGGCGTAGTCAGCTGGTGGGGCTGCCACCTCGCAGCATAACTGACATGCTGAGGGTCCATCCTTTAGCGACTACCCAAGCTCCACCCCCTCATTCGAGGTTACAGAGTAGGAATGTGGCACCTACCCCGGGACTGGGAGATTGGTACATTCGGGCTCTCACACCACGGCAAGGCGGATGGACCGGGAGCCGATGTTAGGGCATCCCCGTGAGAGGTTGAGATGTTAGGGCATCCCCCTGATTCAACTAGAGATGATAAATCCGTCTAATACAATAGCGAACTAAGACGTTACGGTAATCCAGCCTACGATTTCTTACAAGGTTTCCGACCTAGAACAGTTCTCCCTAACTTCTGCAAGATACTTCTCAGCGTACCCTGGGATATAGGGCTTTTAACAGAGCTAGACATTTCCCCAAACCGATCAAAACATTTTCAAGCTTATCAGAGCTTCGTTTGTTTGAGGACACAATCATTGATACCTCGCTCTGCCCGGGCCAAGAAGCAAATTACCTGCTTGCCTGCCCTGCCCACGTGCTTAGGCCAGAGACTGGCCCCTCGCCTCTCTACGTCAGGGCTGTTCAAGTTGTATGGTCCTTAGCACCTGTTTCCGCAAACTTGAGACCCAGTCCCGTGTCTTTTGTAATTTCAGCGCTGCAGATGTCTACCACGTGGCCTTGGGTTTTGAAACTCCTGGTAGTAGGCTTATGGGACTAATGTGACTGGGGGTCTCTTTAATACCAGTCTGAACCACCTTAGTCTTATTACCAAAATTGTATCAACCAAAAGAGTGTTCTAATCCATGTCTAGCTTTGATGCTTCAATTGTGGTACACGATCTTGGAATGCAATACAGAGAAACGCCCCTAGGTGTCTCAAATCGAAAGCTAACAGGAGGAGCTCATGTGACCACTCCAGGGTCCCTGTCACACAAGTATATGTGGCGATAGGGAGTATACGTACCTGGCAATGACGCATATCACAACATCTGCTGATATCCTTGCGGTTCCACACTGGATTTCTTAGTCTACCAAATGCTATGCTAGGTATAACACTTCCGAGGAAAACAAACTCAGATTTTCACAACCATTGTAACCTCTATGGAAAAGATTTCTTGAACTATTTACCCGAGATGACTTTTCACTTGCGGCATTTCCTTTTCGAGCCCCTTTTCTTACATGCGACTTCAAGCTCACTTGTCGAGAACTGCAATTTGCTGAATATTGCCGCTGAAAATGTAGCGTCATTATGCAAAGTCTCGGGCTGGGACGAAAATAAAGTACAGAGCAGAGTGGACTCATTCCTCAGCCAACCGCCATCTATCACACCACAGTCATCTCTCAGTAAGACATCTGGACCCGCATATCTCCAGTTTTAAAACACTTTTATTCAGTTATGCCAAACTGGTTACGAAATGTGAATAAAGAGACTCTTTTTACACAACCGATGCTTTATTCTCACCGACGTTTCGGTGACCGTCTGTCACCTTCTTCAGGGCAATTCTGACTGGTTCACATTGTACTGCAGGACAGGTGTTGCTGCTCACAGTTCAGATGCGGTCACAAAACGAAAAGTATTTGCATATGTACAAACAGCTTTGATGCACATATTTACAATGCGGTCCCAAACGTAAAGGAGTGTAATACATCCATAACACAATCAGTTGTCAATTAACGATGAATTGATGTAACGGTTTTTTTTTTTTTTTTTACTTCTTAAGAATATTGTCCCACACGTGGTTACGAAATGTGTTTCTTGCGTACTGCCTAGAAAATTCGCACTTGTATACCTTCCAGTGTAATATGCCTTGCCTTGGTACCTATTTAGTGCGACCGTCCTTATACAACAACACAATTTTGTGAATTCAATGTCTTCTCGATCTCATGGCGATATCATTTCTGGCTTGCGGTCTTCAAAACGTTTCCCGGCAAAGTACGAGTACGTTTTCCTCCCTAAAACATCCACCGTGAGCTCCATATTCTTCTGCGGCACTTCCCTGTGCCTGCCTGGGTATTTCAATCTTCGTAAGCTCAGGGGGGTGTTTTAAATTTGGTTGAGTTCTATATGAAGACGCTGGTGCCACTTCTCTGAGTATGAACGGAACTGAACTGAGATCAATATCTTCCCGCTGCACCCCTCTGTGCCTGCCCGAGCCTTCCAATTTTCGTGAACTCTACCCGCGACACTCGCCGGTGCCTGCCCGGGTCTTACCATCTTCGTGAGCTCTACCCGCGACACCCGCCGGTGCCTGCCCGGGTCTTACCATGGCCATCTTCGTGAGCTCTACCCGCGACACTCGCCGGTGCCTGCCCGGGTCTTACCATCTTCGTGAGCTCTGCCCGCGACACTCGCCGGTGCCTGCCCGGGCCTTACCAACTTCGTGAGCTCTACCCGCGACACTCGCCGGTGCCTGCCCGGGCCTTACCATCTTCGTCGTTCGTGAGCTCTACCCGCGACACTCGCCGGTGCCTGCCCGGGCCTTACCATCTTCGTGAGCTCTACCCGCGGCACTCGCCGGTGCCTGCCCGGGCTGTACCGTCTTCATGAGCTGTCCTTTCCTTGTGGCACGGAATGGCGAGGAGGGTGAGGGGGCCTCCGAGAGGCTGACAGGCTGCTGTTCTTGCGCCGTTATATCGGGTGGCTCAAGGCCAAGGGCCCGAACAGAGGCAAGATAATCGGGACCCTGCGCGGAGATGCCTTAGTTCTTCCTTTCTTTTTTTCTTTTTTTTTTTTTTTTTAAATTTCATTCCCAATGGCTCCTATCACTTACCAGCCTGGGAGGTGCGCGCTTGTTCATCCCTTCCACTCCTACCCCGCGACACGGAGTGAGATCACATGTGGGGTTTGTTGTATCTAACTCGCTCATCGCGCGAGGCATGACGGGATAGTACTAAATCCCTTCTTACCTCGCTCTCTGTTCGAGTTTAGATATGGGCGTTATATCGGGTGCTCCTGCCTTCCCCCCTTTACACACAGCTGTTGTCCTTCCCCTTCTTCTCACAAAGCGCGCG
>NC_049984.1:3817121-3908311 GCF_000003815.2 Branchiostoma floridae
TCGATTCCTGTGTTAACCCATTCTGTTATATGGCTGTGAAATTTGGGGTACCGAGAAATTAAATGATACATCTCCGATCGAAATTACACACAACCAATTCTGCAAGAACATTCTTGGAGTCTCTAGAAATAGTAGTAATTTAGCATGTAGGTCCGAATTAGGTAGATTTCCACTAGACATAGATATTTCCGTTCGACTTGTAAAATATTGGTTGTGTTTAACACAAATGGATTATACTAAGCATCCATTACAAGTAAATGCACTCTTGGAACAGCATAACTCCGTCGTAAACGGCCGGAGAAGATCATTGTTGCAGCGTGTTAAAGAAATACTTGATTATAGTGGATATTCTTATCTCTGGTACTCTGATAACTCACTCTATGACCCTGTATATGTATGTAATATGATAAGGAACAGAATTACCAATATGTATATCCAGACGTCTCTACATAATATAAGTATAGATACCGGTAAGCTGAGATTCTACAAAACTTGTAAATCTGTATACGCTAGAGAGAAGTACTTAGAACTAGTTGATTTCGAGCTGCGCTCCGCAATAAGCAAAGTCAGAATTAGCGCTCATCCTCTAGAAGTGGAAAGAGGGAGATACAAGAGATTACCAGTGTGTGAAAGGATTTGTAAATATTGTACATCTAAAGCAGTGGGAGACGAAACACATTTCATTTCCAAATGTTCATTCAACGAAACCGAAAGAATCACCCTGTTTAGAGAAGTCACAAAGACTTATCCCAACTTCCCCACATTGACAGACAAACAGAAGGCCACTTTTCTCTTGAAATCGCAGAACCCACAAATTTTAGAAAATGTGGGGCTTTTCGTCTCCCTCTGCTTCCAAAAAAGAAGTCAAACCCAACCTGCTTAGAAATAGCCAACACTAGTATTAGATTAGAACATTGTTTATGACTGTCCATTGTCACTATGTGTATACTATGTACTTGCAATTAGCCCCCGGGCACGAACTTGCAAATAAACTTCTCTTTATTAACAAAACACAATTATCGATACCGCTGACGAAATTACACACAAAATCCAGCCGTAACAATATCCACACCATACGCACTCGACATCCCCCCGCCTAGCGCTCAAAGGTGGGCAAGCCACGATAACATGAACAGTCCTAGGCCATGCGTGCTCCCCGTACATACATGTGCTCAACAACCAAACGCTAAGCTTGGTAAAAATAGGCCACGCACACGACAATCACCTTACGTACGGGCAACACCCACGCAATCCAAAAAGTTAAACTTGACAAACGAAAACGTATAACAATAACATGTACGTAACAAAAACCACGCTCTAGAAACGCTGGCAGTCTGCATTACTACATTGCCCACGAGGAGGATGGCGGCGGGTTTCAATTCCTGAAAAGAACTCCGAAAATGGTAGCCATAGTGAGCCCCGATGGCATGACAAAATCCTGCATGAAACCATACATACGAAATAAATATAAAGATTTAAAGAAAATGACAAGAAAATGGCGAAGCTCTAGATCTGTAATGGACCTCCGCACTGTATGGAGGCGTTCGTAGAATTCCCTGGTAGAGGATGGATGCAGATTGTGATTTCAGTCACGGCGATACTGTGAGAGTATCCATCTTGCTTCTTTGTCCGGGGTTTCAAACCACGTGTCTGCGTATCACTAGAATATACACAAAAATCAGAAAATGACAAGAAAATGGTGAATATCTCGGTCTGTAACTCTCCTCAATAACAGACAAAAGCCTCCCTTGCCTTCCAAGGTAGAGGATGGCAACGGATTCTATTATCCCACCACGGTGACTCAGAGGGTAGCCATGTTGCATCTCCTCGACAGCGACAGCTCTAGCATCCTGTTAACACTTTCACAAAACAAGAAAACACACAAATAGCAAACTCCTAAACAGCACCACTAATCAGCGTCGTCAAAAGGTGGCCACAGCAAAAATTCAACAGAGGATGCGAGCGTATATACTAAAACTGAAAAGAAACATTCTAAATATTAAAGGTAGCTCTCTCCCGTCGGACCTGCATACAACGTTTACAAAGCGTTCACAAAACACTCAGCAAACAGGCAACAGACAAAACGCGAAAATGAAACTATGTGACAGTCAACCGGAAAAATTTGCAAAAACGTGAAGTCTTTCCGTACGGCAAAAACATGACTCTGCGAGCCCTGCAACAGGCCTAGACTACAGATATCAAACATGTCTCAACACACAACACCATACCACAAAACCAACAAGTAAATGTCCAGACCGGGCTCAGATATAACTTTCCTGCGTTCCACCAAACCTTGCGTGGTACCGTGTACCTCTGATACAATACCCGGGAGAGTACGAGCTGCCGTCACGAGCTTGAGCTGCGGCACCGTATCGTGTAGTAGCGAGTCTCCCGCCGGCATTCTCGTGGCCTTTTCCCGGCAAGTTTTCTGCGCTGGGGCGATGAAGGACGCACGCTGCTGGCGTCAGACGAGCCGGAGGGCCAACACCCAGAAGAATGATATATTCCTGCGCGCATCTCTTATTTATAGGGGGAGTGACGTCATACTTTTCGGGCCAATCATTGTGCACCTCAAATAGCTCTCATGATTGCACAAGTTGCAGCAGCACAGTGATGCTCAGGGCAAGGGGTTTCATTTATAGATTACTCCGCATAGGATAAAGTAGTACCTTGAATAGTGATCACAAAATTCTAGGTTGTCAACCACAAAATGCACCTGGTCCAAAATTTCAATGACTTGCCGGGGACCGATTCAATTTGAGGTGTGTGCCACATACCAGGGCGGGAGGTATTTTCTTAACGTCAGGCTTTAGCTATAGTGTGTGGGTGACCAAATACTTTCTAATACTTTCTTTGTATAAGAATGTTGCATTTTCCTTAGACGTTTCCTGTATTTTAAAAGGTTTGATGTAATGCAAGTTTTCTATATGCGGTATTGATACCCGTACCTCGAGCCACATACCATTTCAATGACACGTACCAATTGCGCTGCACAAAAATTCAAGCATATTGCCGTGTATATGATATTCATGTCTACCTTGCCCCCCCCCCCCCCACGAAATGGAGGTCAATGGAGGTAGGTTGGTATAATGTCATTGCTCACCTGAAGAGGTATTTGATAAGTCAAAGGACTCGATGATGTCTTTTACGTAATGTCGTCTCTGCTACCAACGGGAAATTTTGTGTTAACAAGCAGTGGATGATCATAACATTACAACATTACTCCTGTTGATCTGTATCTGTATCTAGCCGGTATGACCTCCCTTTGGTGTAACACACCAGGTTTGCAGGCACGTGGCGCGACAGCAGATGGTTATATTACACTGGACGACCTGTCACACCTAGCTTTTGCACATCTATTTATCCAGCGAAGATGCCGAAAAGTATTTACTCAAGCTCCTGTATATGATTTTGGAAACGGTCAGACATCTTCTTTCGTTTGAGGCCGCCGCCCTCATCATGTTGAGGATTCTGCAGCCTGGCGTTTCAGACAGTATCCACTATCTTCCGTCAGTGACACTGCAGAGATCTGGAGGAAATTGTTTTTATACCCTTAACTACTATGTGCTAGGTGACTCCACTCTAGGGAAGCTCTGGTAAAATACGAATTTTTGAATGATTGAAGCCAGGGTTCCAAGGAAAGTCTCCCATGAGAGCATTTATGGCCCAAGGCAAGACTGCAGATGAGGTATTAAGTCGTGAACATGAGGGCGTGGTGCCTTCACACCGTCCCGGGTCCCTCAGGACCAACCGTCAATCAAACGAAGAGGGCGGATACAAGTCCGTAATTGGGGACCGCAGATTCACTCCCTGGTCATAAATCATCACAAGACATTGTCCGGCTGTAGACTTTGTGTATGATATGAAGAAGAAGATGAATATGTGTGTGCGTGTGTCGAGGATTCCTTTGTGTATCGGGTTTTCCACTCTTCCGATTCTATCATACAGTCAGTGCTCAAGTCGGATTCTTTCTACCGTAACATATATTTCAGAAACATATGGAGACGCTTGTACATATAGACAATGCTTGTACGTATAGACAATTGCTATGTTTTTATGTCTCCATATTGTTATGTCATGCGTCTAATATACATTTAATGTCTTTACTGTTTGCCTGTTAGCGCCTGTAATAAAGAAATAAAAAAAGAAATACAATACTGCAACATATCATATTCTTGACACACGGACAAGGTTAATGGATGTTAAGTAAATATCTGAAATATGATTAAAATGTTTCTAAAGCTTGTATTCATTGTGTCGTTGAAAAATCACAGTATTTCATCAGTTCATTTGAATGTATTATCTTGCAACTATCTTCTAAGTTATCTGCTTAGTGTCCACATTGCATTGTTCCTGTTGCAATGGAAATAAAGTTAAAGTCATATCTTCTATGTTGTTAGCCCGGTCATCATATATGCTATTTAAAGCAAAACATTTTCCTTTTACGCAATTAAAGCAACCGTCAGTAGTATGGCGGGGTTCTATGGATCATTTGACCTTCGACCTGTCTTCTCATGCTCAGGTCATCATGTGACCTAAAGCCTCGTGACCTAGGTTGTAGAAATATGGGGAAAGCTATTGCCCCTAGGAGGGCATGTGCGCATTAAGGCACAACTGTACGGCCGCTACCGTTAAAGTCAGATCGTAATTTATGGGGTAATGACCGCTACAAAAAAGCCAGTTGCATAAAAAGTCAATTACTTGCTGGTCGTCGTGAGCAAGAGCTTTCTGCCGCTTCCTTTCATCCGCAGCGCGGACGTCAGCGCTAAGTGTTGAGTTATTGTCACAATCAACGCCTCTGGACATTAGTGTAGCTCAAGACAAAAAGATGGAGGTCCCGGAGGTGAATGTCTGGTTCTGCCCGGGCCCAAAAAGGGCGGTTGCGTCGGGTCAGATCTGCGCGCAGGATCCCATAATCTCGCGGAAATGAGGTTTCGAATTTATTGGCCCATTGCAGGAAGAAGTTAAGTCTAGTTACTGATTCAGTCATTAGGGCGGGAGTCTATTATGTACATTAGAAAGATGGAGAGACGGTCCACGGGGAATTTGGCGTGGCGATTTGCCAAGACTCTTCAAACGACTTTGGACATTTGCTGGCAAATCTTTCGGGGTAAACTGGAAATGGAAAAGACAGCGGCTGCTATGGAGGACTGCACTTCCTCAAGAGTATCTCAAGGACTTTACGGTGTCGTTTTTTACTACGTTGATAGATACTTTTAGATGGGCTGATTTGCATAGCGTATATGTAACTATATGAAGGACAAACCAATCAATGCAAAGAACAGATCATCACATTTAATGACGGATGTTTATTTTCTGGAAGCATATGGTATGACGAATAGAGTAAAAACTATGCCATTTTCAATTGACAAACGTCTACAGTGCCAAAGATGGGCGAAAAATCAAAAAGTCAAGGCGTCATTTTTGGAGCTATACTAGTCTGTTATGGAAAAAATATATATAACAAAGCTGTTAATAGGAATACAAACTCTTGACAAAAAGGTAATGGTTGACTTTTTACGGTGTAGATATTGAAAGGATACGATTGCTTTAATATGCATCTGCGAAATTTCCCTCGCAATGACCAGTCCTATTCAAACCGTTACAAATATGAGGACCTCAGCACCTTTCCAACCATAACAGCCATGCATTCAACAACACAAAGAGCAACGAAGCATCCGCATATCTTTGTCTGTCAACAAAGCATTTTTTCTCGGGCATCACAAGACGAAATTCCTTGGAAAAGAGATCAAAGCCTTCTCTAACTCATCAGCCATCAACGAGTCCTCAGGGTGACAGAACTAGGCCATGCTTTGTTTGAATGGTTGTGCTGATGCGAGTAATGTAGAACTGAAAAGGAGCTTCTGGGTACATCATCTTCTGATAAGATACCATCTGTTACGGTGGCAGCAACCTGTTTGGAGATCGGCAGTACTTGTGGGAGAAATCTACTTTTGCGAAATTAAAGTTTAAAAATATACCTGCGTACGTTTTGGCTAAACTGTGATTAAACTCTCCCAAAGGATTATTTTAATGGGCTCCATCCTGAACTAAACATTGCATTACCTCATCCATTACCATTTATTTGATAGTAAGCATAGCATCCTTTAGGAACTCCAACACTGATGAAAGCGTGGGAATGAAGAAAAAGCTGCCTTCGTTCTGAAATCTACTACGTGTTCAAGAAGGTTGAACAAATCACTAAGCACACGGGAGTATGATATACGCATATAGATTGAATTGTTTTTCACCTTTGAGCTGATCTAATTATTCAGTTAGGTAAACATTGATCAAAGAAAACTTAACCTAAAAACTTTTCAATTAGTCTTGATACAATGTTGGGGAGTCTAGCTCATCGAAGATCGATTAATGGTCCTTACGAGAACGGCAACCGTTCACTTCGCTTTGAACTTCGAGTACTTTCTGTATCTGATTCATCTGTACCTTAAAAGGAAGACCAAGTGCATGTCGAGTGTGTGGTATAAAAAAAACGGAGTGCATTGATCTTATATGTACTGTTGATGCCGTCTATCGATCATTAGGAGGAAGACCATATGCATGTGGAGTGTGCGATGCAAATAAGATAATACTGTTACCAAACAGAAAAAAAATAATAAGGTAGCCTAAAGAGATCTCATATACAAGTCTGTCAGCACAGCGATTCATCCGTATCACCAATGTATGGTAAATGCTACAGCCGTGCGTAAATGTAAAGCAGAGCGTGCCTAGACATAGCATTGAACATGTATAAGTACCAATGTGTGCATCCGTCTCTGTACATATTTGTCTATCACTACATTCATTTCTTTGAATTGCGTTACATTGTCTCAAACCTACCTGTTTCTTCTGATCCTCGTGCACTACCAACTGGCCAGAAATGTGAAGAGGGCGCTATTTTTTCTAGTTGGTAACAGTGAAAGTTTGTCTGCATCATCGAGTTGCATTCTATCTTACTCTTTTTCGCCCATTATTTAAAGTATTCTATGTACATATCTCATGTCACCGCAAAGTTTCGGTGTTCCTGCTACATACAGTACTAAGGTCATGTCGATTTGATTATATGGATGATATCCGCGCACATCAGTTTTCGGCCGTTTTCAAAAATAAAATACAAAGTAACTGCAAAATGAGCAAAGATATGCCGTAGATAAAAAATAAATAAGAAAACATGTACTTATGCCGAAGATGTCAGTTAATTTCAAGGTCAGAGATAAGGATGTGAAAAGAACCAATGAAGAATGCATTGTTCGGTTTGTGTTTCAGTCACTTGTTCAACCTTCTTGACAACTTGTATTTCAAAATGAAGGAAACCATTTTATTGGGGGGGGGAACATTCCTTTATTCGCATGCTCGCATCAGTTTTGGGTTCCCAAAGGATATAGGTTAACAAAAGAAAGTTGCTTTCATAATGAAATCTAAGAAATTTCTAGAAACGGTCAAAAATTGATGCGCGCGCGAATCAGATGCCGTCCATGTAATGAAATCAACATGGCCTGACGTTAGCAGACGTTTCCCTCCCAGTGATGTAGCGGTGAGTTCTCGGTTGATCCTGCCTGAGTTGGGGAGCAGCTTGTGAGGCGATCCACTCACAGCAGACAAAGTGCGACCCGCCACGCTGTATCAGTGATGCCGCCTCTGGCTGCGGGTCACGGGAGGTCATGGATAACACGGCAGGATCTGATGCACCGTCAACAGACGGGTACATTAGGGGTGGGTCCGGAACTGTAGGAAAGCGGATCTATTCGGGTAAGGTTAACGGAGTTACGTGGAACAGGGAAGTACAGGGATTTGCGTACATTACAGTTTGTTCATCGTACTTTAGACTACTTTTGTGTATTCAATAGCCTATTATTTGATGAGATTATCTCGAAAGTTCATCTGTGTTGGTAGAAGTCATTATTGGACTAGTCAAACTGTAATATCAAACACAAAAATTTGGGTGAATCCAATTTTTGTGTTGGATAATTCAGTTTAACTAGTCCAATACTTAATGAGATGTAGTCTACTATTATGACTCGATATCAGAGCAGTGATCATGAACAAAATATATTTGGATAATCACAATTTGCCACGGCACTTTGGTATTAAAGACATTTAAGGGCAGCAGATGTAGGCGGGTAGGGTTAACGGAGTCACGTGGAACGAGGAAGCCCGGGTATTTGTGTACATTACAGCTTGTTCATATTGTACTTTAGGCAGTGCCATTCAGGGTCTTAATAATGACCCTGCTATCTGTACCGTGTTGTGTGAGAAGAAATAAACCATCGTATATATATGTGTATAA
Organism: Branchiostoma floridae; assembly: GCF_000003815.2. NCBI lineage: Eukaryota > Metazoa > Chordata > Leptocardii > Amphioxiformes > Branchiostomatidae > Branchiostoma > Branchiostoma floridae. The sequence continues at coordinate 3,825,406 of NC_049984.1, forward strand.
CTATATTCAAAAAGCCTATTATTTGATGAGATTTGGTCTACTATTATGACTCGATATCAGAGCAGTGAACAAAATATATTTGGATAATCATAATTTGACACGGCATTATCAAAGACATTTAAGGGCAACAGATGTAGGCGGGTAAGGTTAACGGAGTTATGTGGAAGTCCAGGGATTTGTGTACATTACAGCTCTTTCATCGTACTTTAGACTACTTTTATGTATTCAAAAAGCCTTTCATTTGATGAGATTAACTTGAAAGTTCATATGTGTTGGTAGAAGCCATTATTGGACTAGTTAAACTGTAGTTTCAAACACATAAATTTGGGTCCAATTTTTGTGTTGGATATTACAGTTTAACTAGTCCAATATTTAATGAGATGTAGTCTACTATTATCACTTGATATCAGAGCAGTGAAAAAATAAATATTTGGATAATCAAAATTTGACACGTCACTTTGGTATCAAAGACATTTAAGGGCAACTGATGTAGGCGGGTAAGGTTAACGGAGTTATGTGGAACGACAAAGTCCAGAGATTTGTGTACATTACAGTTTGTTCATATTGTACTTAAGATGTGTAGTCAAAAAGCCTATTCTTTGATAAGAGGTAGTCTACTATCATTGCTTGACATCGTAGCAACCATTAAACGAAGTACATTTGAATAATTCAAATTTAACACGGCAGATTTACTTTTTACCACTGTGACTTTTGGTTGAGGTCGAGTAAGTACAAGGATTTGTGTGTTATTTTGCATGTATAGATGAAAATCAAGATAACTTTACATTCCGTAAGACGTCAAAAGTGTCACAGGGTAACTATAATCTCAAATGAACTGTTACCCTAACGGGCAAGAGACACAAACTTAGGGAGACGAAAAGAGGCTTTACAATGTTTCTACAAAACCAAATTAGTTGACATCTTTTGGTACTAAGCCTTCAATGTGGATCATAAGGTAATCATCACATCTGAATAAAACGTCAAGAGTGCACATTTCTGAGGTTACGTATGCTGAAAAGAGTTGATACCTTAACATTCAGGTTTGATTTTTGACTTGCATGTAAGACGCATAGATTAGTTGGGCTGGTCACGCTATCTGCTTGCCGGGTTGCGCAAGGACACAGTGTATGAATGTGATTTCCCAATAGATGCAGTATAAATCTACGAACAATCTAAAACAATCTTTAGAGTTGTGTATTAATCTGCATAGTATATCATAACCTTCCTCGCATTTGAATCACTGTCATCCTTAGCGCGAGTTAAGCACTGTCCGGTTTAAAACAAACATAACAAGCCCAATTGCATTATAACCTTTTCATTTGAGGTCTGATTCACCTCCTGAAATGCCGAGACAATATGCAGACGAACACAAAAAGTGTGAGTACGTCCTATTCAGAGTTAGGGTGTATTCTGAGTATTCATTGACTTATTGGCTGGCTAGGATAGTCATATGGAATCAGTAAAATGAATACTAGATAGCGCTGCAATAATTTCACGTAGCCAAGGAGGTATTTATGTCGTAGACTCTACATTTTCTGATGAGAGCAATGCCCGCAAATGCCGAAGAATATTTTAACTACCAATACTGAAGAAGTAACCGTTAAGTTACGCACAGGCATGCAGACAAAATCTAAAAGTGACGACTGCATTCGAAAAACTCTGGACCATTCTATAAGCTTCGTCTTATCTTGATGTACCATTGCATTTACTTTTGAAATCTCTTCTTAAAGTCCCTTACGACAGTAAAATACACATTTGACTCTCTGTATTTCCACGGGACCTCCTTTGGTGCCTAAAATTTGCAGACAAAAAGAATTTTTGAAGTGGCCTATCCCACCCTCTTCATGCCTGTAGATGGTACGGCCCCTCAGTACCGCCATTAAACTCGGATGCGCTCTTCATTTTCATTGGTTCTTGATTGCCTCCAAGTCATGATTGATTGGTTCGCTGGATTGCCGTTGATGACGTCGCTAACAAACAGCAAGGCGCGTAAATATAAGGCCTTTTCTCCCCCACAAATGGCCATTTGTATTCCTTAACTTCTCCGATGGGCGCTGATGTAGAACCGGCGCGTTTCCGCGGATTCGATCGCGGTAAATTTAGCTAAATTGGTTCCCCGTCCGCAAAATCGGTGAACATCGACGTTGGGGACAGATAGGTGATGAGTACGGGGCATTGCCTGGGGACCACTGCCGCCAGCTGTCCAGGGAGAGCAATTTGGCCCCGGTCGCCCGGGCTTATATCGTCGTAAATTCCATCGGAACTGGGTAGTTTTTCTTCCAGATTGAATTCTGCCATCGACCCCCGCCAGCGCAAGCCAGACGTTTATGGGAACCGTTGGTAGTGGTTATTTGGACGAAAAATATTCTCCCCATTTCAGCCGGCTCATAGATGGTTTGAGAGTTGGCGGGCAATTTTCGATCGCGGAGGGAAAATCCTCCGAGACTCCGAGTGCAGTGCTACGATCCTGAATTAAATTACTTTATCTGAGCCACGTATCGCAGGCCGGTAGGCGGTAACCACACCACGGCGGCGCGTTGATGCACGGAGTGGTCGCACCTCTCGGCCACGCGACCGGTAAAAGCGGTCTCACCCGGGTTACTTTTAACACATCGGACTGACCAGATCTTCAGACGCTCACTCCGCTACTGTCAGCGAGGCCGGCACAACAACTCTGTGACATATATAAGCCCGGGTTTTGCGGAGGTTTCCTACAGATCTGTGTGGTAGGAAGAGGGAAAGGATTGTAGACGACATGGTACAAGCACGTGGAAGAACGTTCCTGGTCGTGGCGGCGTTAGCGCTCTCTTCACATATCTGGCCAGTTGGCAGTGAACGAGGATCGGAAGAAACAGGTAGGTCTGAAACAATATAGCGCAATTCAAAGAAATGAATGTAGTGATAGACAAATATGTACAGAGACGGATGCACACATTGGTACTTATACATGTTCAATGCTATGTCTAGGCACGCTCTGCTTTTGTCATTACGCACGGCTGTAGCATTTACCTTACATTGGTGATACGGATGAATCGCTGTGCTGACAGACATGTATATGAGATCTCTTTTGGCTTCCTTATTAGATCTGGGCTAGATCCATACTCAGGCCCTAAGCATGTCGGACCGTACTGCATACAGAACGAATACGATAATTGCCACGATAGCTATAGCTACGTTGGGATAATGGATAGACTCTGTAGCGCTGGAATTTGAATGGGAATCTTGCAGTGAGCCAGCGCCGCGTGCCAACGCATTGTTGCAGCGGTTTGATACTGCTCGCTGCACACGAAGATGGTGGATGAATACGTACTGCTATCTGTTTAGACTGGTTTTGCCAGTTTTACTTTACGTTTTGACGCTGGGAATAGGGAGAATATTTGGCAGGAACATTTGGCCGCCGTAGGGTATTATCGGATCGAGGGAAAAATGTGAACTTTTCCGTGGATAGACTCACCTGGCCAATTACGCCCCTTACGTTCCAAACCCCCTCTTCCTGCTCTCCATCGTAGAATGACCTGGTGGAGGCTACGGATTTCTTTTGTCGAATCCTGCGATCCATGCCTCTACAGAAAGGCCCGTTGAAGTATACATCATTGTTTTTCAATCCCGCTTCAAAGGCACACAGTAGATATTAGACCTGTGGTAGTAATTGCCGGGATATGCCAAAGGCATTTCTATCACACGTTAATCAGACTATCAGACATATACGGATTTCTTTTTGCCACAAAGTACTGTCCATTCCCCCGTAGAAATAGCCTGGTGGAGGCTATGTTTTCTTACTCTAAAGACATACGTTTTGTATCAGCTTTGTGGCAGTAACTACCTGGATAAGCCAGTGGCATGGCTATCACATGTTGGTCAGACCATCGGATATACGGATTCCTTTATGACAAATTGTACTCTCCGTAGATAAGGCCTTTTGGAGGCTATGTTCCTTTCCTATCCCACTCTTAAGATAGACGTTAGCGATCAGCTTTGTGGCAGTAACTACCTGGATATGCGGTATGGCTATCACGTGTTGGTCAGACCATCAGATATACGGATTCCCTTTTGCCGAATTTGCCTGGTGTAGGCTTTGTTATTTTTTTCCAATCTCCCTCTAAAGATAGACGCTCGCTATCAGCTTTGTGACAGTAACTACCTGGATATGCTAGCGGTATGGTTATCACACGTTGGGTATGCCATCGGCTATCTTATGGACGGGTACCTTTTTGCGGAATTTGCCTGTTAGAGGCTATGTTTTCTTCCCCATCTCCCTCTAAAGATAGACGTTAGCTATCAGCTTTGTGGCAGTAACTACCTGGATATGGTATGGCTATCACATGGTGGTCAGACCATCAGATAGCTTATGGACGGGTTCCTTTTTGCGGAATTTACCTGTTAGATGTTTTTTCCCTTCTCACTCTAAAGATAGACGTTCGCTATCAGCTTTGTGGCAGTAGCTACCTGGATATGGTATGGCTATCACGGGCTGGTCAGACCATCAGATAGGCAGAGCTTCCTGTGGGTTGACGAGGCGGTTAATGAGTCTGTAAGCAACGGGCTCCGAAGATCATAGCGGGCTGACTGGCGGAACAAATCCCAGACATCACGAGCCGCCCTCGCGTCATTACTATGGAAAGCGCAACGTCTCTCCAGAGATAACTCAATCGACTTGATCTTAGGGAAAGAAAATGGCCGTAGAGGACGGTTATCTATATAGTTATAATTTAGTAAAAGGAAACGTTGTATGGAGAAAGCCGCATGAAGTCATGAACCGCGTGGATTTTTTTTCATCGGCCGTTGAACTCTAGATAGTTTTAATGCTGGTATAGTGACGCTAGTTTGCGAAAGCTCTTTGTCATAACGTGTGGCACACACAGGGTTATTGTAAGGTACAGTTAGAGGAGGAATGACTGGAGGTTGAAGTATGCCATCTTCTTAAACTGAATCTTAAATCTTTTCAATGTTTTATAGCCTTTGTACGAACAGTGATCTAGACGTTAGATGAGATTGATATTTTCTTTCTACCGTTTATTACATGTACGTCCTCTTCGATTAGATTTTTCCCTTTACATTTTGCGAAACGTTCTCAGCTATAAAGATGATTGTAATTGTAATAAGAAACATGATCTACGTTATATATTGCATAAATCCATTAAACCAGCACAAGGGAAATGTATGCACTGATTGATTTCGACAGTAAACATTACGGCCTAGTAGGGCTACAAAATGGCATCCTTTTTCTCATGGTAATTGTAGCTCGAGCTCACTAGTGGATAGCTGACTTTTTACTCCCTACTGCGATGAAAGAGAACAGATGGAAAAAGGCCAAATTGCAATAACTATCGCAAGCAATGTTTCAAATAAATATTTCCTGCAAATATTTAAGGGAGAAAGGTCCCATTTTGCTTCGTTTTAGTAGATCACAGAACTAAGGTCTTGGAAATATTCGTCTTTATTAACCCCCACCTCTCACTTGACTACGGACCGCATACTCATTAAACGGTCCCTCTCATGCTGCAGATACTATGTCGATTTTCACCCGGATTCTGGAACGATTCTAAACCGTACTTCAAATGTTGTATATTGAATGTAAACTTAATAGCCTTTATTTATGGTAACGTCAAGACGGGATAGTGCATGAGAGAGGTATGAAATTAAGTATCATTTTAAAAGAAACGGGCTTTGAATTCTGAAGCTTGAAAAATACTAGCATAATGCCAGTCTCACAAGAGCTGTTAAAGCCTTACTTAAGAGAGCTGCTGCTGCTACAACGGCGCCAAGAAAATTATGACGGCTACCATAAACGTACCATAAAACCCGGTCTAGATTGTATATCTGAAACCACAGTGGAAGCTGTTTTCTGCTTCACATTGTACAATAACAGTAAATCAATCTATTAACTGCTCACAAAAAATGCAGGCGATACACACAGGGGCCACAAAACGGCATGTAAATGAGCAGGTGCGCGTTAAAATGGAGCGGCTGCCTTTATTACGAAAAAGAATGGGTACAAAAGCCGGATGGGTATGATTACGTGCAATTATAAAACATGTTTGTGTATCGACGTTCCGTTTGTGTTTCTGCCAAGCAAAAGTTTCCGTTCGGCGGCGGGTTCATCCTCCGCGGGTTCCACCGTGAGCTTGCCGCCTCGTGATTGCTGGAAGTGCAGGGACCATGTCATTACCTGCGGTTTATCACCTCCTGAATTATGCAGAAGATCGCACGTGGCTGTAAAGGCATCTGGCGCTGGGGCTAATCTAAAATTGTTGCAGCAACGACGAGTAGAGATCTAACATTAGGGTAGTTCGACTTCTGTGAATGTTGTCCAATGGACCAACATCCTCTGATAACCTTGAATATCACTTCAATGATTTTGGTGTAAGATTATATATGAGTGGCTCTCTCTCTGGAAAGACATCTGGCACATGGGCTAATCTAAAATTGTTGCAGCAACTACGAGTAGAGATCTAACATTAGGGTAGTTCGACGTCTGCTAGTTTTTTCCAATGCCCCAACATCCTCTGATAACCTTGAATATCCCTTCAAGACTTTTGCTGTAAGATTATATATGAGTGATACTCTACTTGGCTGTAAAGACATCTGGCGCAAGGACTTATCTAGAATTGTTGCAGCAACTACGTGTAGAGATCTAACATTAAGGTAGTTCAAACCTCGAATATTGTTAACTTTTAAGACTTTTTCTGTAAGATTATATATTATTAGTGATACTCTACGTGGCTGGAAAGACATCTGGCACATGCGGTAACTACGAGTAGAGATCTAACGTTAGGGTAGTTCGACAATGCCTGACCATCAAACCTCTAATAACTTTCAAGACTTTAGCTGTAAGATTATATATGAATGATACTCTACGTGGCTGTAAAGGCATCTGGCGCTGGAGCTAATCTAAAATTGTTGCAGCAACTACGTGCAGAGATCTAACATTGGGGTAGTTCGACTTCTGTGAATTTTGTCCAATGCCCCAACATCCTCTGATAACCTTGAATATCCCTTCAATACTTTTGCTGTAAAATTATATATGAGTGATACTATACGTGGCCGTAAAGGCATCTGGCGCTGAGGCTAATCTAAAATTGTTGCAGCAACGACGTGTGGAGATCTAACATTAGAGTTATGTTCGACTTTTGTCCAATACCTCAGCATCAAACCTCTGATAACCTTCAAGACTTTTGCTGTAAGATTATATATGAGTGATACTCTACGTGCTGTAAAGACATCTAGCTCAGGGACTTATCTAGAATTGTTGTAGTAACGACGTGTAGAGATCTAATATTAGGGTAGTTCGACTCTTGTCTAATGCGTCAACATCAAACATCTTCTGATGACCTTCAATATCCTTTCAAGACTTTTTCTATGAGATTATAAGTCAGTGGTTCTCTAGGAGTGGCTACCCACCCACCAAGCATGAATCGTAACAAATCTCTCCTGCTAGAGTAATAAAGTTGGGTATTCATATTTCTTCACTTTTCTACGTTGGCATCTCTCCAGCACCTTCATCCGTACTGATGATTCTAAAGCTCAAAGCTTTCAACATCTTTCGCTCCTCCATTTAACCCCATGTCAGACGCCTATTGTAGTGACAGGAGAGCGAGACGTTATTTGTGAGATTTTCTCAGCTGGCTTTAGCTGCCGGAAGACGGGAAGCCATGTAATTTTAAAGTTCTTCCGTTAAAGTCGTCAATTAAAAAGCCCGAGTAAATGTCAGTGGTGGCGTCAACGTAAGTGTGGTTACTCGAGTGCGTCATTGCGGAGTCTCGTCTTGGTTCTGAGTTGAAAAGAAGATTACAAAGTTACCGCGCACTCACTCACTTCTTTGAAGTAGTAGCTGCCAACTTTGCGCTTTGAAATCTTGGTCAGTAGATCAATGTTCGACAGAAGGAGACAATTTCATATCTTTCAAAAGTTGTCAGAGTTTGATCTTGACTGTGACTTTACTAGCTCTCGCACAAACCATTTTTCGACGTTGCTTTATCTATTTCCTCAAGGTTCACCACATAACAAGTGTATGGTATACTCCGTGAGTATATCCGATTATAGTTCGTCGAACTAACCGCGCTATATGTCGTATCATCATCACTATGTATGATGTTCAGTTACATTTAGTTTCATCACTCATTTCTTTGTTTCCATTATTTTACAAATGTATAATTTTGCCACATGATTTTACATTGTATCATGTTTTGTGACCTGGCCGCCTTGGAAATCTGCAAAGATACTGAAATGGCCACCAATGAGTCCACAAGATGAAATACATAAATAGATGAATAAATAAATTAATAAATACAGTCGACAGCTCCCCATCCATCACCACACCAGAACTTCTGACAACCCCGCGGCCGTTAGCTTCATCTGTCAGCAGTGCCTCTGTGTATTTTCGCAATATGTAAAATCACATTTGTGCGGAATACCCTAAAAGCAGTTATTCAAGCAACTAGATATGATTTTGGAAACGGTCAGACGTTTCAGACACCATACGATGTCTGACGTCAGTGACACTGGAGAGAGTTTTTATATCCTAGCTATGGCTTGATATGCAAAATAGATCTAGTTGGAGAACGGGTTAACCCTAACTATGAATCGTTTATCCTAACTATGAACTGTGCGGAATAATTTTCTTACACATCAGGATATCCGATTAATTCACAGACAGCTCCCCACCCATCTCTACACCAGCACGTCTGACAACTCTGCGGCCGTAAGATTCATCTGTCAGCAGTTGCTCTGTGACGTGTCCATGGGCGAAACTTCCCAGCCCGCCAAACTTCCCCATTTCACGTCTATCTGATGATCGTCTCTAGCCCCGCATCGGACTGATCTCACCCAACAATAAGGGTACATGACAACAACACGACCCGCGAGTAAAGATTTGTCTGCAGGTTTAATTCAGAAATCGTTGAGCATGGTCCTTTATTACCTTAATATATCATTTAACAATGCCCAACCAAAACTTGTATATTCCCAATACTTAAAATCATACGTTGGTGATGGGATTTGTACCGAATAATTTTGATACGCCTTAGTGTACATTCCGTCAGAAGAGAAAATGTTTGTGACAGCGTGTCAGCAGTGTCTCTGTGTGACATTGTCCGTGGGCGAAACTTCCCAGTCCGCCGAACTTCCCTATTTCACGTCTGATGATCCTCCCCAGCCCCACATCGCACTGATCTCACTCAACAATAAGGGTACACGACAACAACACGACCCACGAGTAAATTGATCAGCTCTCTACTGCAGCGCCTCTGATTTAATAACTGATATTAATGCATATCCCTGCCACGTCTACTGACGCAGTCTCGGCGATATTGCCGCTATCTGTTCGCGAGTTCACTTTCATCTCAGAACCGCCTAATTTTACTCCGCAAACCGCTTAATGTAAGGCGGGTTTTCTGCTCACATGTTTCTCCCATTAATGTAAGGTGCTTCGTTCTTTATATTGCAGCTGGATAGTGTGATATGCAGATGCGAGTATAGCAGCGTGCATACAGGGATCACTTTCTTTTGACGTCTCTTATATTACTGTAAAATAAACTACGTGAATATACATGCAAAGGCTTATCATTTAAGTACGAACTATGCTGACATTGCACTTCATGCACTTTAAAACTTCTGCAAGTGCAAACTTTTCAGTCAGCACACAAATTAGTACTCTCCAACCGTGCAAGGAATACTTATTGATTGCACCTTTACCGTACAGTTGAGCTCCTGTGAAAACTCTTTCAAGACAAGTCAAACCACATAGAATCCACATAGGTTGTACTTTGACTGACCCCCGCATTGATCTGGCTGAAAGCTTACCTATGGGTCCCTCCAAAGGCAAACTTCTTACTTAACGACTGCTCTTAAAAATAATGCAAGATGTACATCCTCTAGGCAAAGAAGATGTTTGGAGCTCCTTCCGGGAAGAGTTTCTGGAAAATACGTTGACGGAAAATCAATATGGCCGAGTGTTCATCTGCCCGATTCGAAGACAAATGGCTGGAGGGGTGAGAGATTTGAGCGCTGTGGAATCACAGTCTAGATAATGGGCAGTCAAGACATGCTCGTCTCTCACGACAATTTCTGTAGATGCAGACTCCCTCGCGCGCGCGGGTTACCACCGTAAAGGAATTCGGTCAAGAATCACGCGATTTCCCCTCTTAAGATACTGTAAATGCAGACATATTCGCGGTGGATGAATGTTCGCGGTTTTCGCGGTGACCACTTCACCGCGAACTTAAAATCACCGCGAACATTTTTCTATTATGGTATTAGACTGCAGTCTATCGTGTTACCGCGAAATTAAAACCACCGCGAAAAGTCCTTTGTCCCGCTACCGCGAATTAAATCCTCGCGAACTTAAATACATTTACAGTATTGGTTTGAGAGTTGATTGCAAGAGTGCACCTTCCACTGCGTGAGAACTGTGGGCAAAAAAATGCGCATTTCGTCTACTAGGATCAATATTAGGACAGCGACATTTTAAAGGGCATCTGTAATGCATCGGAGTTGTGGAGGGAGTCAATTATGTCTGGCCTTCCCTATCTGAAATGTTACAGGCGTCATCACGCAACTTCAGCAGATAATACGGCTCTCCTCGCTATCGGGGTCTAGGTCGATCGGAATCTCGCGATCTCCAGCTAGGAATCGGTACTCAAATTGTGTCATTTTTCATGTCGAAATCTGTTATGTAATACTACTGAAGGCAGAATACTGCTTCAAATGTGTTGTAAATGAGCAATCTGATGTCCCAAAGCAGCTGTAAGATTAAATGAAACGGAGTCAAGAGATATTCGGATTTTTCGTAGCTTCTGTTAATAGGATCGTTTTTTTTTTCAAAAAGGAAACTCTTAAAGATAAAAGAGTCTGACTCAAATTACTTGTTTGTAAGCTATTGGAGCGGATTTCTTATATAGATACGGCATGATTTGAACAGAACTGAACGTCACCCATTTGCAGCAAAATTTTTAGCACCATAGACAGCGCCATTAATATGCATGCAGCAGACTACGGGCGGTGGTTCCACTGTTAAATGAGGGGTGATGATACTGGTTACCCATGATTGTAACGCTGGTAATAATAGATTCTAATTTGGCGCCATACGAACGGTTGCGAAGGTTCATCGGGCGGCTCAGCTGTCTTTTCGGCTGCCTTTTTTATGTAACGTTTATTGCAAATTCTTACCCGTGGGCTCATTGCAGGTAACATGGCTGATTCAAACAGTGTAAAAACAATATCACAAGTGTCTTCTCAAGTCTAAAGCAAGTAAAAGCTAACTCCAGATCCGGGGCTATTAGGTTCGACTCCTTTTTCGAAGACAGTGGAAGACGAAAGATCCCACCTTTTCTATTATGTTTGGGTTTTGTGATGTTAGAAGGAGAATTGTTTTCTTTTTGTCAGTGAATTTGAAGTAATTTGGGTGGAATTCGGTGGCCTCTTCAATCTTCAGCTCTTTTCTTTCGGGATCTTTAAAAGAGCAGTTTGACATAAAATGTGTTTCGTCTTCCACCGCGTTTGACGTACATTGTCTCACATCTCCGCCGCGATGGTAGCTGCGGTGATAAACTGTCCTTATTTCATCTGTCTTTATGGAGGCGATCGTGAAATAACAGAAGATAACGAAAGTATTGGAGGGGAGGGACCGGGGCAAGGAACATAGCCAGCTGCGATGAAGACTGAACTACACCGATTTCATGGCTGTTTCAGAGATATTGGGAATTAAAGAGATCAAAAAGAAGTGTTGCTCTCCCGTACAAAATGTAACTTTGAGCTCTTCTACTACATTTATGACTCCCTTAAGGAATGGTATATTTTTGTATGGGCTATATATCATAATCCAATATTATGTTAAATCTACGTTCTTTCCTTTTATTGGAACCGTTGCGTAAACGTTTATGAAGATCATATCATTGAAAAGATGTTTCCGAGAGCTTGGAAGTGGATTCAATGAGAAAGTCAGACAGATCCCCGCTGTGTTTGCATCTCTCATACCTACTTAATCTAACAAGCCATAACCAACCCTGCCGAGAGCACTACAAGGAGATAGCGGGTCCCTGCGGAGTACATACATATCTGATGAAGTTATCAAAACCATCGTGAAAAGAAGCTTGTGCCATCTATCACATAACACACAAACCGGAGGCAAACGTTCATAACTTTACTGTATTTGCTCACGGTCACTATATGTCATCGTGTCAATGTATATTTATTAATTAACAAAGATGAATACATTTACTTGATGCATCTTTGAATTCAAAACGTCGTCGATTTCATTTGCAGAGGATCTTATAGCTGCAGGTTCTTGTCAGTTATGATCTTTAATAAGTATACATATAAAATATGTTAAGATAAGTAATGTAGTAATCTGCGATTAGACTCAATTATAATTCTTTGCTCTTTTCTAATTTCCTTTATCTATTGATCTTTCATTACTTTGAGATTGCATATTGAAATATGTCAAAACACGCGACGGTAGGAGAAGTATTAGTTTTGATTGTTATTAGGTAGTATTAGTACAGTTCACAGCTCAAAACATGTTAATGATAAAGCTCCCTTTCCAGTAGACGGCGATCGCGCTGCGCTCTCACTGCGACCTTAAACGGATGTGTGTAACCTTTGATTTCTAGGTATATCATCCAAAATGTGTGACAAGTGTGACAAGAAAGCCAACAGTATTCGTTTTTTTTTCAGTACAATTCGTTCAGCGATCTTTCAAATGAGGTCTCCGAGAGAGCGGCGAGAGCGCCGTCCCATTGGAAAGGGGGTATGAACTTGGTTACATGAGAAACATCAAATTCATCGTAAACCAGAAACCTGTAGCATTCATACAGTGCACAACTCCAAATACGTAAATGATGAACTAGATCAAATCGGAAACAAAATAAGTTATTGCAAACAAGAAACGAAAAAGTGATAATGAAAAATAATGCCCCCTTATGTTTTGTGACTTTTCCTAAAGCGTAGGCCAGAGGAGCCTGTATGCTCCGTTACGAAGACAGATGGGCCGGTAGACGCGACACCAGTGATGCATGTGTTCTGGAAAGGAAGGGCCATATTAGCGGCGGTATGGGAATGGGTTCTGGGCGGGAGGCAGCCCCCGGACGGCAGGAGTTCCTCGGTATGAATGGGGTTCCTGTCACCGTCACGGCGTCTGAGTTATCGTCTGAAATCCGTTTTCACTGGTGAGAATCAATCCACGTTCCCGCGCTCGCTGGTGGATGGTGCATGGCATCTGTTTTGTCCTTTCTGTCTTTTAAGTCCCCGACGTGTTCTCTCCACGGAGAGTCATGACTCAAGCAGAGGTGAGAAAAACACCCGACGCTTTTGTTTTGCTGGACGCTGTTGCCGGAAGTATGTTTTTCCATACATAAACTATCAACATAAACTCTGGACTTTAGCTTAAAAGGCGGATCTCATAGGCATTATGCCTCTTCTGCGAATTCTATGCTTTGCTATGCCATGTACCGTGCAGGACGTAGAAGAAGGGCGTACGTTGGTTACAAGATACTTGGTTTGTGAACACACTCTTAACATCTTCGACGTATGCGTTACAGTTTGGACCTCACATGCACCTGATCGACCTCTTTTCGGCGCGCCTCCTGTGTTGCTGGGTTTTGGGGTATCTTGTCTTCCCCCTTTCACTTATATCTCCTTGAATGTATAGGTCTTAAACGTAGGTGCAATTCAGATCTTTTCTGCAATCCTGATCTGTTCTGTTTCATAAAAATAAACCACAATTACTGTATTTCTTTTTCATAGCACACACAGACACAATGCAACTGTTGCTGACAATCTGTAAGGCAGCGAAATGAGATTACCTGTCCAAGTCGACGAAAGGCCTTTACGTGATTGACAAGACCACTTGAATAAAGTTTATCGCCATTTTAAGGCCTTCAAACGGCGGAATGACACTCAAGTTCATGTAATATCTAGTCTATATGAAACCAGTCATCAGCAACAAATAGGGAAATGCCACACAGCAGCTTGAACGAGCTTGTAAAGATAACACCTACTGTGGTATAAAAATCGACGTAGTGTAACAATGTGGCGAAGTCAATTGAAATTGGAAGTTATATGCATCAACGTTCTGCATTTCTTCGTCTATGGTATTTGTTGGTTGGCTACGTTGTTGTAATTAGATACGAAAAAAAAAACAATTACTCAAGGATTGAACAACTGGCCTGAACAAACATGTATTTAACCAAAAGGTAAGAATTTATGAAACTAGCTTATTTAGTCCAGTTGTTCCGTCACCGATGACAGGTAGTGGACAGTATCTGAAATGTCTGACCGTTTATAAAATTATATCCAATGGCCTCAGTGAATACCACCTTGCGTATCTTACTGCCTGGATGTCTAACCTTCATCGACGTTTACCTGGGTAGCTCTTTTCACCAGTGAACGGTCTGATTCTCCGTGCAAAGAATATCTAACAGCGTTCAACCAACCGTATCGGAATGGTGGCTTATATCAATTAGAACCGGCCTGAGGCATGGCCATCCGCAAAGCCTTTCAGCGCTGGTCTCAGAAGACAAACAGTGGCGGGCAGGAGAGCGTTGTTTGTCCGCCATGACATCGCTCCATTCCTCGGTTGGCTGGCTACGGGGGGCCGAAAGTGCACTGGGAATTTGGTCTGTAACTTGCACTCTGGGCCCAACTTACTATACAGCCAGCTAGCTGATTTGGATTTATTGCAGAAATGGCAGACAATGCAATACATGGCAAATCTAGCAGCTCAGTTGATATTGGGTACCAACACATACATACATTCACATCTCATAAATACACATGAACAACTCAACTGGTTAACGTACAATTCAAATAAAATTGCACAACTAAGCCTAAAGACAAACCTTCTCGAGTAGAGTATAAGTTAAACTTGATAATATATATATATATAAATAAAGAGCACACATATCTAAAAAAGTAAAAACGTTCATCGCCACCGTAGAAGTATCCTAGTAGAACAGAAACAAAAAAATGTGATTTTGGAGAAACACAGAGATGACAAGCAAGTTAGTTAAGATTTACTTTTTGAGCTTTCATGTTTCAAGGTACGTGTCTTGATAATCTACGTATATTTTTTCTGGCAATTATCAATGACAGAAGACTTACAACTACAACCATTTCCGTCTCAGGACTGCTGAATGTTGTGAGGAACACTCACAAATGCCCTACGAATATCCCAAATGTGCTATGGTAAGACAATGTCGTTATGATCTAGACCGTATGTGTTACAAAATAAAATAACCACGATTGGCTTGATTGTTTTATCTTTTCCCTAAAATGTACAATGAACAATAGTCTTGATGGTGAAACTATTGAACAGACACATGAAAACAATCTCTATGTTCCTCAAAAAGACGGTGTAAAAAAGTAATACTTTTTGTATTAGTTCATGCCCAAGTTTCCATGAATACATTGCTTTGTTATCAATGTTTAATTGTCACCACAAAAGTAAATATACAGTTGTGTGGGCAACAAAATCGATATCCCATCACATGCGACATGAATAAACAACAAATAGTATAACGTTACAAAACATAAAAATGATAAACCATGATTCACTATACGACAAAAGTCACCATAAACCAACCTTTACTATCCAATTCCCACGACTTTACAGACACCATGCATACCTATATAAGGGTCCCCTATTTAATTGTAATGAATATACTTTCAGTATTCACTAATTAAAGCTCCGCACTCTGTGCCAGTGTGGATGGTTTCCAATTCAGATTAGGCACACGTTATACCCCTGTGACATTATCCACGATCTTCGGGCGTATGGATAGAAGATCGGCCATATTCAAGATCGACAGAGGGCTGCGCGTATTTTTCACCTGAACACCACCCCTCTTACATATCAGCCATACCTTGTACCTTGAACAATTGTTGTGAAATAAAGTAATGATTATAAGCGAGGCTCGGGCGATTGCCGCAGAATTGTCGTCCGATCGATTTTCGCCAAATGTGACAGGGGATTTCGGAGAGGTATGCAAACCTGCTGCTCATGTTCGCACGGAGCGGCCTTGACAGAAGTGTAGATAACGCAAGACGACAGGCGTAAGTTCCTTCCCCTGAGCATTTAAGCCTCCCATATTGCTGTTAAGTGTTGAGGTGGTGATGTCCCGCGTCTCTGGTTACCCTAATGGACTTCAAATAAAGTCTGAGGTGCTTACCGAGGTCCATTTTCTTTACTGTCGGCTCTTATACTGGGGGCTAATGCTCCCCTGGTTCTACTCTACTGTAACTACTATAGAAGGTTCTTCTTTATTACACTGTAAAGTTAGCATCTTCGTATTCCATTAGGCATGGAAAAGATAGTTTGGGGGCTAACACCACATCCCATGCATGAAGAATGAGAAAGACAACGAACTTTCTCTGCAAGAACACGTTTTGCCATTTCCACGGAAGCAAGGCATCCTTTTTCTCACCATAACCTACATCTTAGGAGGAAGTACCACACTGACAGCTTCTTTCCTAGAGCTTCATCCGGAACAAGCTTTCATTGAATTTATTTCCTGTTGGATACAATCTAAAACTTTCAGAGTCAAGGGTAAACAAACATCTTCTGCAGAATCCAGTACTGTAACCCAAAACGCATGAGTGGCTCCATGAGCCTTGTTTTGCGGTTAAAAGACAACACAAATGAGAAACTTTTATTTCTGTCGGGATATAAGGACACTAATGTTTATTGAAAAAAAAAAAAACATTTGCATTGTGAAGACCGCACAATATTCGGAATATACTATATTTATAAGCTTCTTTAAAATATCGCTGCTTGAATATGCTCGTTCAACAGAGTTGCCCATGGTACCTACAACACGGGACAAGGTCAGCTAAATGATGAGAGCATCTTTGTTGTAATCCTGTCAATGTTAGGAAATAGCTGCCTGTTATCTTTGACCAGATGCTGGACAGTAGATACGCTGTTTTACAGATGTCCATTTCGTAAACTGGATTAGGTCTAAGACAGGCCATGGGTTATCTTATTTTCTCTAAATCTGACCGGATTAAAGGTTACCCGTACATGCAATGAGAGATGTGGCCTTTGATACGACTATACCCGTCCATTCGGGCTGACTGTAGCGCCCCGCGTTGGTCTGTCTGTCACTTGTTGTACGATGCAAAGTTGGCCGTGATCTTGAAGAGATTCTGTCGCAGATGTACCACCACAAATGACTCGCCTCGAATATATACCGGATAACATTGCACATAAAACAAAATACTACCGAATAGTTTCCTCCAACACAAAAAGAACATTGATCAAGTGTTACTCTTGATATACGCCAGCCTTTGTGGCATAGACCTAGTTGACACAGCAAACTAAACCCGTATTGGTTAAACAAATCTTTGTTAGGATTTCATTTACGTAGTAAAAAAATGTATGTATCAAACAAAATTGTATGTCATCGATCAAGTAGTAGTATTCCTTGAATTGTAACGATTTTGGATGCATTAATGCATGGTAAGCTTCTGAACCATGCAAAGGTTTCAGCAGAAACTACTTACTTTCTAAAGTTAAGGAGACGGCGAACTATAAAACCATTTATCTGTCTGTAAAAACGGCTACAGTCCGCCGCCGTCCTGTCAAGACCTCTATGTTTGCCCGTAATGTTCAACCCGCGAGGAAAACCGCCGGGACCGGGGCTGAAAGGTCATACGGTGCTACTTAGAGCGCCCAGTGGACTGTTTTCTGATTCAAAAGACCTCGGCTGAATCTAACGATATCCCCCGCTCGTATCGCTATGTGTGCATGCTCTGTGGACTGTAAACGTAATCAGTGGTTATCCTTGATGCATTCTCAGATGGAGAGTCGGCCGTTTTTATCATGAGGGCGGACAGGATGTCGTTACGGGAATGTATCGTCAGTTAGGAACGAATTGCCCCTCCCTCGGGGGAAAGCAAACGACGTTAACGTCGAGCGACTTCGGGCTTTGCTCAAACATGCAATTATAATAGACCTTGAACCCTAATGGCAACTCTCGCTTATCCCTTTAAAATCGGCTGGAAATAGACATATCTAGAAGATCACGATTGAGTGACTTTTAAGCAAACGACGTTAATGTCAAGCGACTTCGGGCTTTGCGAAAACATGCAAATTTGATAACCTTAAACATTTACTTAAGACTTAATGGCAACTCTCCCTTATCCCTTTAAAAATCTGCTGGAAGTAGGCGTATTGAAAAGATCGGAATTGAGTGTCTTTCCAGCGAACGACGTTAATGTCAAGCGACTTCGGACTTTGCTAAAACATGCACATTTGATAACCTTGAACTTTTAGTTAAGACTTAATGGCAACTCTCCCTTATCCCTTTAACAAATCTGCTGGAAGTAGGCGTATCGAAAAGATCGGGATGGAGTGTCTTTCCAGACCAGTACTGTGCAAAGAAGATTTAAAGACTACTGTGCAAAGAAGATTTAAAGACCGGCTGTAAAAAATGACTCAACTCTGGAAAGAGATAGGAGCGGAGAAAGAGGATTGCAAATGGTATCAGGTCAAGATAGGCGGAAATGGGAAGGTCGGCCCTTAAGGAGGGTACAGAGGTGAAGGACTAACGCTGCGTTATACCGACAGGGACTTTAGGCAGTGAGAGTAAGCGGTCTTTATATAATTATGGAGTTTATAATATTATGCTGGAAAATAGGACATCCACCAGAAATCCAGGAACGGGTGTCTGAGTTCCAAGAACAGAAACAAAGATGTATACAAATTCCGGGGTAGCGGATTCTAAGAAATTTCAGGAGAAAATTACAGATTTTAGATATTAGGAGAAGCTGCATAGAATTCCCGGAACATGATATGCCGGACGAGCGTGCCTTGATCACAGCTGAATTAGGGGGGGGGGGGGGGGTGCACGGCAATGGGTCGGCCTTTGTTCTGTTTACTAGAGCGCTGCTTAAAGTCTATCTTGGATAGAGGGTACAGAGGGTAGAAGGGTACAGAGGGTGAAGGACTAACGCTGAGTAATACCGATAGGGACTTAAAGTAGTGAGTGTAGGCGGCCTTTATATAATTATGGAGTTTATAAAATTACATTCCAAAATCCAGGAACGAGTGTCCAAGAACAGAAACAAAGATGTATAAAAATTCCGGGGTAATGGTAAATACCGACAGGGCTCTTTAGGCAGAGAGTGTAAGCGGTTTTTATACAATTATGGAGTTAACAAGATTATGCTGTAAAAAAGGACATTCACCAGAAATCCAGGAACGGGTGTCTGAGTTCCAAGAACGGAAACAAAGATGTATACAAATTCCGGGGTAACGGATTCTAGAAAATTTTCAGGAGAAGATTACAGATATTAGGAGCAATTGCATAGAACTCCCGGAACATGATATACCGGACGAGCGTGGCATGATCACAGTTGGATGAGGAGTGGCGCGGCAATGGATCAGTTTCTGTTCTGCTTGCTAGAGCGGTTTCTATCTTGGATGGGCAGCTAATTCACTCTTGGCTCTATATCAAGGTACCGGTGGTGCACACTACCTAGTACTTAAGTAGTGGAGGAAGGATCACACACGGAGCCACATCACACAGAAAAATACAGCCGTACTGTACTGCATGGGCAATAGGTCATAGCATAGGGGTAGTCACACTATTTAATCCACAACATCCGAGACCACAATAGGTTTTAAAAAAGTATAAAACAACTAAAACTGAGTTTTCCGGAAAATTCAAGAAAGCATTGCTGCCTACTTTTCAATGAAGACTTTTTAATTTGAAAAGTACATGTTATCGGTAAGATATAAAATATGTCACAAAAGACAGAGACTAGAGGCGGGAATCGGTACAAAAAACGTTCCGAAGAAAATTAGCGGACTGGGTTTTGGACCGATTAAAAATTCAACAGGTTAGATCGGCAGTCGCTCACACGCTTTGGGGTTACCGAGATTTAAAGTTAGTTCTTCAATGCCAGTAGCAATTGTCACGAGCACCGCAGAATATACACATCTAGTCGCCAAGTTCTCCACAGATAACGTACCTTTATTTTCTGTATACCGGTACCCACCCCTAACATAGACCTAAACTCTAAAGTTCTTCAATGCCAGCCGTAATTGTCACGAGCACAGCAGAACAGACACATCTAGCCGCCAAGTTCTCCATAGATAACGTAATCACAGCAGCGGTGCAGCGCCGTGACTTTGTTATCTTTTGCCGCAGCGTTTCCTGTTTTTCTGGAAACACGTTTTGCCTTATCATCTGAGGTATTACCGGCTCAGCGATGTGCGCGGGCATGACTACATGTCCGTGAAACTACTGATGACAACAGAGATGCAGACCGACACCTGGGCCGCGGGAAGAACTGCTGCTACTGTGGAGTACTAAAACTTTCATGGACACAGATTATTCAAAAGAGCAACCATTAAGTGTGTAAAGTGGATCCGAAACTTTTTAGGATTTTAATAGCAATTGAAATGTTTGAGTTAAAGACTTTACTCTTCATTATCACAGTTTTGACATGGCGACACTTATACCATACCGACACCTGGGCCGCGGGAAGAACTGCTACTTCAGTGTAGCACCAAAACATTCATGGGCACAGATTATTCAAAAGAACAACCATTAAGTGTGTAAAGTGGATCCAAACCTTTTAGGATCTTTTAGCAGTTGACCAGTTTTGGTTAAAGTCTTCTTTCTTCACCATCAGAGTTTTGAGATGGCGACAGTGACACCAATACCATACTGCTACATCGTGCACGCATATCCAAAGAATCGCCCAAAGATTATACTTTCTTTGTGTCTACCTCCCTAAATCATTACCTTTTTTCACATTGTTGATTCTATGATAAGCATACAAGCAAACAAGAAAAGACGATAGGTACTACATGTATGATGTTAAGATATCTTACATATCATAAACATCAATGTGATTGAACGAAGTCAATGTTGTAGCGGCAAAAACCAAACTTGTGAGATTGATCGTTTGAAACCTAGGAGGAATCATCACAACAGTTTTGTGGAATGTTGAGTCCTACAAACTGGGCACCTAACGCGGGGACATAGTTGGAAACTTAAGGTACCCCTGGCTAGGAATAGGGTCAGAGCTCAGTCCTTTAGCGTCAGGGTGGTTCACGAATGATACGCCCTGCCACAGGACGTTGTAGACGCCAAGTCTATTAATGAGTTTAAAACCGAGCTAGATGAACTGTGGGAGAACGAGATGTACATTCTGCAAGTGTGAAGATCGGGAGCTACAGGCGTCGCCTTCATCCCGAGGATGGTATCAAAGTAGGTATAAAAGACACTTTGGGTAGAAATCCCATGCACTCGTCACCCAATGCAGCATTGATCGGTGCACGTTGGATGAGGAAGGGAGCTTTAGATAGCTTTACTTCCTGCTTTGCTAATTTCGAATCTGCGATTTAAATTAAGCGTATCGCAAAAACCGTCTGGCAGACATAATCCTGCAAATTTACAAACAGGTTTTGCAGGTTTTTGCTTTTCTGGGTGTTCATGCTGAACCTGATTCATACAACCTCAAAGAAGGATTTTGAAGCAAACGGCAAGTTCAAACTTTATGTATCGTTATCTAGACGGCAACACATGATGTCGTTTCTTTTTGCAAACACAAACACAGACACACACACACACACTCTCTCACACTCTCTCATAATCAAACCGTGTTTATGTATTCAAGACCTGTACACTCAAGAAACATTACTTTAAACATTTCTTTTTGTAACACTTCCTTCTTTTCTTGGTATATACGTTGATAAATTGTTGACGACTTTATACATTTTTCATTTACCTTTTTTAGAGTATCATATCCAGCATCGATAGACAACGGACATCATCTGCAAATAGCAAGCAGCTCGCTTATTCTCGACGAACTCATTTCTTTTGTGTGTCTATTCCGCTGCCCGGTGGATTGGATTGGAGTGCAGTCCAAAGAACAGAATCAAAAGCGATCAATCAGACGGCAGACTCGGTTACAGCAGCCACTACTAACTTTGGCTGACGGCGGAGGAATAATAATCATGCGAAGTTGTAGGGTCTACATACTAAGTTGGATTGACTGAATACCTTTTATCTGTGATAGTTCTATTTTCTCAAGTCAAAATTTCACATTTTTTTCTGTACCGGAACTTCACACACAACAACTGTAAAAGGTATTCAAAAGAAATTTGTTTTCATGTTTGTATGATATTCTCCATTTTCCAGACAAACATATATAATTTATAACTTCTCGCCTGGTATTACGTATGCTATTACTGACGTACAATATATCATGTTTCTCATGACCATATCTGATAGAGCAAATGAGAAATGTTACTCCAGGGCGCAACGTTGCGTAATCGTGCCCCAAGACATCCCTATGTAGCCCTTTCCCATCAGTATATACTGACTGGAGAACGACTAAGTTCTAAAAGGTCGCTACGTAATGCATAGCAGAAAGCTGAGTGCGTATGGTGGGAAACTACTGTAAATGCAGAAATGTTCGCAGTTTTAGCGGAAAGCCACTTCACCGCGAACTTAAAACCACCGTGAATATTTTCCATGGCAGTATGTGACCGTCTATGGCGCTACCGTGAACTTGATGCCACCGCGAACACTCCATTTTTCAGCTGCCGTGAACTTAAAACCACCGCGAACACTCCATTTTCCCGCTACCGCGAAATTAAAACCACCTCGAACAGTCCATTGTCCCGCTACCGCGAACTTAAAACCACCGCGAACACTAAATCCCCGCGACCTTAAATGCATTTCAGGTCATCATCTCGATCTCAACAATATGACAAGGGCCGGCCGCGCATATTGCCGTGCCCCTCCCCCTTCAATATGATCCACTATTCCCGTCCACACATACAATATCATTCCCGACTCGTCCAACTCCGCGCCCTTGACATCGCCTACAGAAATGACGACTTATCCACGCCGTTATTAAATTCTGCTGCAGTTAATCTTCCACCATATACACGTAGGGAGAGTTAAGCTTTGCTGCAAGGTATATTGCCTGAATTATCAGTAAGCTCCTGAAGTCATGGTCCAAGTAGAAGACATGGTAACTATGCAGTAGAGATTGGAAACCTGTCCCCCTTCCTTCAAGTTTCGTTTTACTATGTTTTAGCTGTGCAATAAATCTAATGATCTAGTAGATAGCTGGGTCACGGGAAATATACGGCTTATTGTCGACGGGACCGATCTCAATCTGTTTTCATCTGACGCGCTCGATGCTAAAACCTTCAGCTAAATGGAAAGAAAATTAAAGCTCCCCAAAGCAATCTATTTGCTAATGATCTTGTAATTCACTAATTAGATATTGAGGGAAACTTTGCCCTTGAATGTCATGAAGGAATGCGAAAAAGATTGGTTTGCTAATGAGGAAGGTTTTGATGGTTCAGAAATGGGGGAGGGGGGCGTCGGGGGAATTTACATTTACAATGTAACCCGACAATCTACTTTCAATATAACCATTTCTGAGTCATCGACTGATACATGTCGAAAAAAAACATTGCTGCTATATCAATCATGGTGAATCTGTTTTGTATTTTTTTGTCGCTTTACTCGGTTCTTTGTTTATGTTTATCCTTGATGCGATGTACAGTGAACGTCCTAATCTATGCAAGTGCGCAAATCCAATCATTAAGTGTTTACCCATCTTAGTATGTCTTTATACCCCATATCTCATTTTCCACCGAGTCCCCGGAGATGAACAAAATTATCCCATATAGCCCCCACGCCCCAGAAGCCTTTGCATCTTCTCCCAACTCTGCGAAAATAAGGTAATCTTTTCCCCTGAGTGGGAATTTTCCGGCCTTAGAAGCTTAAAACTCCTCGGCCTGTAGATGATATCGCTGCGATAAGACGGGTGGACCGCTTACTCTTCCTACACTCGGCATTAAGCTTCCTTTTCTACGTGCAAATGTAACCTGGAGGCATTGATTAAGGCTGCTTTACACTTCACCCTGTAGGGTACCGTGCGGGTTAGCGAGTCTGATTTCAGATGAATGAATCTCTCTGGCACCTACTTACCCTCCAGGGCCAAGTATAAGTAACGACAATACATTAAGCTGAAGCGGTGATACATTGAAACTAGGTCGTACGATAAAGAAAGCAATAAAAATACACAGTACAATTTCTCCTGAAAGAATGGGTTGCTTCCGCTGGGGGTTCCTGAAATAGGTATACGGTTTCGGATTTACGGGAATTTGTCTTGTTAATCAACAAGATTGAGGGAATGACAGCAGAAAACGCAATGAAACGTGAACGCGAAAACTAATTAGGTAATGGTGTGGAGAGACTGAATTACAGTTAGCGTTTCGGTGCGGTTTCCTGTTTTTACTTTATTGATAGGGTAGCGCATTCCTCTTACGTTGCGTTCACGTAGACTTGGCCTTTCATATTGGAATTGCCAGCTACAAAACTGATATTTGTTGCTGTGGCGTAACTTCCCATTCTTTATCTTCTGTGTGGCGTTGTTAAACAAATTCTGCCGGTTGTTTGTGGCCCACCCTGAACTCAAGAACCCTACCACACATATACCGTTGTCACAGCAACCCCCCCCCCCCCCCCCCGATATCTCAAGCCCGGTGGCCAAATTCACTCGGGGACGAAAGCTCCGTGACATCGGCGGTGCTGGGACATTAACGTGGTATCTCACTGCACTTGGGCTTGGGGAACCGGTGCGGCACTGCGGGGTTCGAAATATTATTCAACGGATTTCAAAGAAAGAGTGCGAAATTTTCATATGTCTTCTGTATCTTGTTATCTTTTAAGTTATATTTTTTATGTACTATGAAATATCTAGAGTACAAAATAAATCGGCGAAACTAACTCAACAGTGCCGCAGTGAACGAACCCCGCAGTGCCGCACCGGTGTCCCAAGTGCAGTGAGATACCACCTTTACACGATAGATCGAAGTCAATGCCGTTTCTACGTGAACCAGTCCCCGGGCCATGGCTGGGTTCCGGGCGCGGGAACGTAATCCAGCGTCCCCGGGCGCTGCCCGCTTAATTACCCCCATGGATTAAGGACAAAGTGAGAAATTGATATCAAACATCGGGAGGAGATCGATCAAAAGGGGCTGTTTGTTAGGTAAACTCAGACTGACTGGAACATAGCGGATGACGCCATCTTCTTCGATTGGTCGTAAAGGCGTAGTTGTCGATACATTCTTACTAGTAGATATTCCCTTTATGTGTACATGTGTATGTGCGACTATCACAGGTACAGTATGACTGATATGCCAAAGCTTATGTTATATAGAGTGATACAACAGCAGTGCTCATCTCATTTCATCTCATCTCATCTCATCTCTCTCTCTCTCTTTCTCTCTCACTCTCTCTCTCTCTCTCTCTCTCTGTGGCGCGTCAGAGAGTGCGTGTATGTGTGTGGGAGGGGGCTGTATGTGTACGCGTGAGTATGGAAGTTGGCTTTCACTACATTTTGTTGCTGAGAAATCTCTTAATTCTCCTAAAGTCATTATGTCCAACGGTAAGAGAGCCCTGTTTTGGACCTAACAGTCGAGTCGTGAGTTGCATGTCAGACTGTATTCAGTCACACTACTATCATATTATGTATCATATTTGTTACGGCACGGCGACAGTAGTCACTGAACCGGCTTTCATGATTTTACGCGATAGGTCTCGGAGACTGACATTGTGACTACAGCAAAAGTGGGTTAACGTCTATAGAGTTTCCGCACCAGTCAGGAACACTATTGCTGAAGATTGACTGTATTCTGATGATGTGGATTCATCAACCTACTAGTTTCGTTAGCAAAGATACGAAGCAATCCTAGACCCAAAATACATTCATCTTCACGTAACGTATCAATCTTTATAAGCAAGAACTTTTGTGGTCATTAGTTAGTTTTTGGTCGTCACTAAGTTGCATTAAAAGACTGTATGAAATCACACTACTAAATCATATACTATATTTGTAACGACACGGCCACAACAGATACAGAGCTGGCTGTCATGAATTTAAGCGAAGCTGCAGCCCATTATTGGTCTGGGAGACCGACATTGTGATAACAGAAAGTGGGTTAACGACTATAAAGTTTCTGCCCTATTGCTGATGATGCTATATACTGATGATTTGGATTCATTAACCTATTTCGTTAGCAAAGATATTGGTATGAAGCAATCATAGACCCGGAATACATTAATTTTCTACGTAACGTATCAATCTTTATAAGCAAGAACTTTTACATACATTTGCATGTGGTCATAAGTAAGTTTAGGTGAGGATATCTTGATAAGTTGCAAGTAGGTTTTTATGATTGCTGTTTGGTTGACATTGGTCAATTTGAAGACTTGACTCTAGTTTTACAAGTCCCTTTGGTCTGGTCTGCTCAATGCTTTCTAAAACACACCCAGTGCTGTTTCAAATACTGTGGAGGAAGCGACTTGCTGTCTTTCAAGGTTCTTAACGGATTCCTTCATCTCTTCGAGACATCGCAAAGTCTCATGTCTCTATGGCCTCCGCCGACGACAACACTGCACTTTACAATCCAGACTAATGAAGTTACAGAAACGACGAAGGATAACTTCAGTTGAATTGTGTACAAAGTTGAACCGATAGCACGACACGATCTAGTGCAGGAGAAGTGCTGACCGAGACACATCGTAACAGGATGGAATCTGTATTTAGAGCAATCTATTACCAATTCCGGCATCTTCCAGCTCCCTATAATTTGCACGGCATTCGGAGCCTGCAGTAAAGTGTTATCGATCAAGTCTATAACAGCACAGAGAACCGCTGTCTGTGGAGCCTTTTTCCGCACGTCGGACGTTGTAGCAAGGTCACCAATCTGGCAGCCATACATCAAAAAGCTTTCTATTCGCGATATTATTTCATTAGGAGGGATTTGAACGGCATTGGTTTAATGCGATTTCTGTCGAGTCATGAAAAACGAGCCATCTCTGGCGGTCGGAGATTTGAGATGAATGAGTGAATGAATATTTTATTGCTGCATCTTCGCATAATCGCGCACTCTACATGGGCACACAGCGTGCTGTTGGAGAAGAGGTATTACACGTTTAAGGAGTTAAAGAAGCGAATCACGTCATTAGTCAGAGCATAACTAATACACAGGTATTAAAGATTACTCATTAATGGAAATTCGGGGAGCAAGCTGTGTCAGGATAGTGGAATTTCATAGATTGCCTTATTGAATGCTATTTTGCAAAAGTAAGAATATGTATACAAAAGTTGCTGCACTAAACATTTTTTTTTCTATTTCGACCAAGATCTGCTGACGAGGAGATTTTCTGACACCCGTCTAAGTTACTGCAACGTTACAATGTTTAGTTGCACATTTCATTATTCCTATAAAATATTGTAAAGTTTATTGCAAATCCTTGCCCGTGGGCTAATTGCAGGTAACATGAGAGATTCAGACTGAAGAAACAATATCACAAGTCTGCTCTAGTCTAAAACTAGTAAAAATAAGCTAACTCTAGATCCTGGGTTATTGGATTCATATCCTTTTTTGAAGACAGTAGAAGATGAAAGATCCAACCTTTTCTATTATGTGTGGGTTTTGTGATGTTAGAAGGAGAATTGTTTCCTATAGCTATGACGCAGGATGACGCTATATCTTTTAAGTTTGGATGGACGTCATTCACTATTGCCCTGCACCAATTCATATCAACCTTGCGATTCCAATCAAAGAAATCCTCGTAACTCTTCAAAATAAGGTAGCCCCGAGAGAAATACAAAATATTCCGCTATGTTCCTCACTACTGGATCCCATGTCGGCGCATTTGTTTTTATTCTCTTTCAAATTTGTCTTCCACGTAGTTGGCAAAATTCCCACACGCGCGCGCGCGTCTATTCTACTACGGGGAAACTGATCGCTTGTGCAGCTATACAACCGTGGACGTCGACACGCTTCAGTAGTTGTTATGACTTTGGGGAGTCCCAGTAGTATCACAGCACGGAAGGAAAGTAGGAGGATTATAGAGCACAGCATGGAAACACTAGCACGGAGAGACTGGCGCGTAGGTATTTATATCGAAATTCCGGCATAGTTCATCCTTAACGTTGGCTAATCTATGGTAAAATCACACTAAAAAGGGTGTGGCAGGTTCAGGGCAAATTATGTAAAGTGTGTTTTCCTAGTCTAAGCCTTGTTAGTGAAAGCATATGTGCGAGTTCTCTTGTAGTGTTAGATTTTGTACACCATCAAATGTTTGGGAGTGTTTTAAATTGGGTTTCTGTCCTTACTGCACTATATAATCGTTTCAACCGTGAACTTGAAATACGATTAAAAACCCTTTCCCTGCCCATAATCCGCAAAACAAAGTCCCTGTTAATATGGATAGATGTATAAGCTCTGACTGAGCAGAAAAGAAACGGTCATGTCACCACATGTGCACAGCGACATATGCCGCAGAGTTCTATGTATTAACTAAACACTTTCTACTCCTGCTATAACCATAACTTTTTGTCAGAGTAACGACAATGCTATACGTCTTCCCTGCTTGAAGATCAGGTACGATCACTCCGCATAACAAAAAGGTAGGATTGATTGGAATCTTTTGCCAAGTTTTGGCAGATTTAGGAATTGAACAAAAGCTGTGAAACATACCCGTCTCGGCTGTCTAGACTTTGTTAGGAGAATAATACTTGCAGGTTTTACATCCATCTTCTTGAATTCACCAGGTGCATTATTGAAGTAGGAAAAGCTCTCAGTTGGGGCTGGATTTATGTACCTAAAATAGAGCATATACATGTGGTAGGGATCTTTAAAATGTCCGTTGAGATTACAGGGAAGGATAAGGTCAGGTCATGACAGGCCTCGGTTCATCAACTTTTATTTGAGAGTTACTTGGACTTGAGCCATCTATCTTAAAGGGTGAAGGACGATTCAGAACATACGATAGTGAAAACAGATATGTGCACTTTTTGTGTAACGAAAGTGGTCAAATAAATGGTCACGTGTCCAAATGGTCTTGAGTGACTGGTCATTCCAACATAACGACAACTAAAGCAGAGATAGAGACGGCAAAAAGTTCAGTAATCTCTTTTTTTGGGTTATTTTTTGGATTATTTGAACCTGTTCATTCATGAGAGGCTCAAATCGGCCTACAGGCTACTTTCCATTGCGATCATAAGGGAAGAGGTAAAGGTCAGATAGAATATAACATCATGTGTTTTTGACAACGATAATGCATCTCCATCAAGCATTAATATCTCCGCTTTATCTCTAGGGTACATATATGTTCTCCGGTGACTCCCACATCACACAGTGCTTTTGCATCGTATAAAATGTGTCCGTTCTTGTCAGCCTCAAGCTCATATATCTGCCTTCTTTTTTATTACCAAAGGTCATCCTTAATATACCGGTACCGAAAAGTACATAGTGACCTATGTGGAGATAAAAGTGCCGCCGTATCACATTATTGTCCACCTGTTGCAGATTCTCCACACCGCACTGTATATGGACACCTGGATGTTATCTCGTGATATTCGTCTTGGCATTAGGCAGAGTGGATGTGGGGTGAGACCCTGGGAGTAAAAGGGCTCATAATTCCGCACTTCCTCCCTCCTCATGTCGTAAGAAAACGTGATCCGTATGTCGAGTAGGCGTTAAGAGGTTCTCTAAGAGAGGCCTCCGTCAGACCCGTGAGCGGTTTACATGGATCGAAGAGATGACACTTTGAAAAGATCCTACAAGGCCACACCATGCACCACTAATACTGCAGTTAGCGTCGTAACTTACTTATTTGATTATAATTTCAATGTGAGGTACGTTTTTTTTACCGATAAACGGTTTGAGGAGTGCAGTGTGGTCCTCCTGATTTTGAACAGGAGTGTATAGTCTCACGATATCTTTGACTTACGCAAAATATTGTTTGCCGGTCACATTCATTGCCAAACGACTTTGACGTCGTATTTTCACGCAGACTAGGGCCAATCACTGATAAAGATATGTAAGAATCTTTTCTGTAACAATACAACAGGAGATTGTACGGCACATGTACGCCTTTCCAGGTTCGAGGAAACCGTATGTGCTACGAATGTGACCGTGTAGGTAAAAAGATATGATATGGAACACTTTCAGGTAGGCCGTATTTTCACAAGTTATTTGGCGTCTAAAACAAAAGATGTCAACATTGTGGTCATCTGGCGCAGCCACAGGTTGTTCGGCCCAGAACCTAAAGGTCATAGGTTCGAAGCCGATCTTGTGCTTTACTCACATCACTCAGATGAAAATAAGTACGTAGCATCGATAAGATCAGTAGAAAAGGACATTAAATGGAAGTCTCGTGTTCGAGGAGAGCAACACCCTAAGCCCGTTAAGAACCTTATCGACTTTAGAGTAGAGTTCCTTCCAGGTGTGAGTGGATTAAACTTAATGTCTGGTCTCCGGGTTGACATCTTGAAAGGGTGATAGTCACGCGTTATGTCAATCCTTCCATTAATGTGGTAAATAGCACTACATATCGTCAACAACATCTCCCTGAATCCATGTAAAATATGCAGCAAGTTTGCCCTCACAGAACTTTCGAGAAGAAACTCTTCTGCCAGTCCGATAAGTTTTAAGACTTTACCGCAAGATAAATCGGCCCTCCCGGCCCGCGCTAACCCTCTCCGGTGCACGTTCTCACTCCCGCCGTTATAAATACCGCGAGGGGTCGTAATTGGCAAAATTTACATCCACACTCAGTCTCAGTCACACGCAGCTGGCGTTACAGATAAATCTTCCGGTTGCCTGTCCGTCCAGCGATATTAGCCGAGCATTTGTAACGATAGAGCAAGCGGTGGTGCATGCATCCGGCCACGGTCCGGTACTCCGGGCAGCACCGTGCTTAATTACAGCCCACATACATTGTTACTCGTTTCTCTTTCCTGTAAAGAATAAACTGAATAAAGTAAACTAGTCTTTTCTCGATTGGCATAATTTGAAAAGCAGAAGATCAAAAAGAAAGAAGAATCAAAGATTTTGATGTTTCTTTAAAGGTTGATGCTGATTGAGCAGGGATCTTTGATAACACGCCACGGTCCGGTGCTCCGGGCAGCACCGTGCTTAATTACAGCCTCTGCAATGTACGGAAGCCACTTTTCTCTTCAAATCGCAGAACCCACAATTGTAAAAAGGTGGGGCTTTTCGTCTCTCTCCCTCTGCTTCCAAAAAAGAAGTCAAACCCAACCTGTTTAGAAATAGCCAACACTAGTATTAGAGTAGAATATTGTTTATAACTGGTCATTCTCACTTGTACATCTCCTATGTTTATACCATGTACTTGCAATTAGCCCTCGGGCATGAACTTAAAAATAAACTTCTTTTTTTTATTGTTACTCGTTTCTCTTTCCTGGTCTGCAAAGAAAACTGAATAAAGGAAACCAGTCTTTTTCTCGATCGACGTAGTTTGAGAAGCAGAAAATCAAAAACAAAGAATCGAACATTTTCCTGTTTATGTTTTGTTTCAGTTATTGTCTCAATCTCTATTGTCATTATGTAATCATCTTTGTCCCCATGTTTGAGTTATTTCTGTTTATTTGAAATACAATGAATATGTAAAAAATGCGGTTTCTTTAAAGATTCAAACTGATTGAGCAGGGATCTGTGATGACACGCATTTTTTAAAAGTTTATTATCCCCAATTACAGCTTATATGTTAGATAGCTCCAAGAAATCAGCTTATATGTTAGATAGCTTCCGTTGCAATTAATCAATGAAAGACAATTGTTAATTACAGCGTATGTTGTCTTATAGATCATAAGATTGCGTCTGTAACAATATGTCAACTAATTTGTTAATCCATCTTCTCGGTTTTAGCAAAACATATGTTGTAACATTATGGAGTAATCAATCTATTATGATCCCAGAATATACAACAACAGAGTGAAGATCTATTATGACATGTGAAGTAAAATGACGTTGAAAACATGATCCTTCATTAGAATATTCTTCTTACACGACAATCCCGCGGAGATGAGTTTCCGGCGAGAACTGACATGTGGATGGAAGATAACGAGCAAACAAATACTCTTCCTCATCAAAAGACGGGTTGTTCCAAGTCTCCCTGTCCCAGGGGGTGATACAACTGTCAGCCTGATCCATCATGTGTTTTACAGGGAGCCGCGCGCCTGTTGGATGGAGCCAGCGGTCTGGTGCATGACGCGATACGTGTGGAAACGTGTAATAATTAAATCAGCATCTACGCGAGGGATTAGGGTTTAATATACTGATAGGTCTGGATACGAGATGTGTGCAATTTTCTCGGAAAATAATCACGCTGTGTGCTACAGAGCTGACAATCACTTTTGTTCATAAGCTGCTAGTGCTGTAAGAATGCCAAGGCTCCGTCTGCCCAGGGTAACAATGAGTCGGATATCATTAGAAAACAGTTCTACGGCCCCACGCCGTATTCAAGACAACTATATATCATCATTTCATCAACCATGTCCTGACTTGTATCTTTACTTGTATCCTTAACAACGTTGCCTAAGAAGATTCATTCATCCATCTTATCCTTTGGCGCCCTGAACAAATATACCCTGATATTCTAAAGCATCCTGCAGTGGATATCCCTGGAAGATAAGAAAAAAATGAATTTCAAACTATGCATAATGTACACAGTGTACCAGTTACTGCCACGTTGTGTGCTTGTTAAGTTAGTGTGTGTGATAACACGAAAAGTGCTTACAAATGCAGATAACGAGCTAGAATACCTCACAAAAAATACAAGATTTCAAGCGTCCTGAAAGATAACCTTATTGCTGAATGTATTTAGTACATGCAGCTGTCAAACATTTGTTATTTCAACAGCCTTGCTAAGTGTGTATTCAGTTTGTTGTTTTAGCGCCATGTCTATGTAAAGCTTGTAGGACCTTCAGGTCGATACCGCTATGAGGTACTTACTGACTCGTGTGCTCATTTGCATCATTTCAAAGAAATTCGGCCTTAAACTTTTCTTGAGCAGACCAACCATGACGGTAGGCAGTCATCAGGTGTGGTCTCGCCATGTCCCCTTAATTCCTGAGGTTAATCATGAAGGAAGGAATTCGTGTTGCTAAGCAACCAAGATATGAAGATCCGTGTTACATGCAAAGGTGACATTCTCAGTCGCTGGGCCCTTTCACCCTGAGCAAATCTGGGTAACGGCATAGAAATAAGAGTTATGCTTTACAGTTTTTTAAAGATATTCTTGTTGCTAAGATAACATTTGCTATGAACATCGTTATAGCTGAAGTTAAGTTCCAAAAACGCATGCTTAACAAATAACTGTCATTTTTTTTGCTCGCCATATACTCTTCAATAGCACTGAGCGTGTTGTAGGACAATTATCTTTTCAGTTATTCCATCTGCGTGTACAATATCCTAGTCATCTACACTATTGCAATTCTCTGGACATTTTCCAATAAACGTTCTTTCACTTCCGATTACTCGTATCCATTTCTCCTTATTAAACCTTAACTGGAAATTGTCCGCTTCGCATCTATTGAATTAGGAGAAAGTCGTGTCCGTGACCTCTTCACATTTCCCAGGTCTCGTTTGCAAAGCTAATTCTACATGAACACAATCGCCGGCCTATCAATGTGTGGGATGTACGTGTACAACAAAGAGGTCATGTGTACAGGCAGTGACCGGACCCAGCCTAGCGTTCAGAATTTAATCAAAGCTTCATTTCCGGACTAGAATGAAATGACAGCGATGGGCACATTTCATTTACTGAATGACTAAACAATTAGACGGTCCACTGGTATAAGGACAGTTCACATCACGTCACTTACCGGAAATAATAGTGTATGAGTAAGGCGTAATGCAGTTCCATATTGGGTATTTGCATAGAGGGCATCGACCCGGCGTGGGGAAATCCATCTGGATGGTAACAGGTTCTGATGGCGAAAGTCTCAAACCATTTTCGAAGGAGTAGTTGTTGTGTGCAATACTGGACAGAAGTACTGCGAGTCTGACATAAAGGTTCACACTTCACATTGCACTTCCATTGCAAATGGACGTAGAAGGAAAAGCGCAAATACATATAACTCAAGGACTGTCTTAGAGAAGTTTTAAATGAGCTCGGCGGGGTGAGTGAGTGGATGTGTTGGTGAGTAAGTGTGACTGTGAGTATGCGAGTGAGTGCATGAGAATTACATATGTTGGTGAGTGTGTCTGTGAGTGTGCTTGTGTGAGCCCGAGTGAGTGAGCGTGACAATGAGTGCATGAGAGTTGGATACGTTGGTGAGTGTAGGTGGATGAGTACATGCTTGAGTGAGTGAGTGAGTGAGTGAGTGAGTGAGTGAGTGAGTGAGTGAGTGAGTGAGTGAGTGAGAGTGAATAATAGGAGAGTGGATATGTTGGTGAGTGTGGGTGTGTGAGTGTGTGTTTGATTAAGTGAGTGAGTGATTGGAAGAGAGTATGAGTGGGAGTGCGTGATTGAGTAAGCAAATCAATGGATCGCAACATTGGGTCAAGATATCGTTCAAGGCCATATAAGATTATATATCTATTGGCAAGCATTAGGGATATCTAATAAGCAGCATATGAAGTGCATGAAATCGTACTTAATCATTACAAGACATAGCCAGACTACAGTCCGCCAGTATGTCCCTTCCTTGTGATGTTCACTGACATGTGCAGCATGGACCCAGTCTCCTAGCTACACATTAGTTCGATAGGGTCAGGTCCGATAGTATCCGTTCTTGGTTCCACCAAGGCTTTACATGGGTAAGCCTGTGGCTCAGTCTGGTATGAGGAATCAATTCAGTAGTTCCGAATGCCCAGACAAGCTGTGGCCTTGACTTTGGTAGTAGAGCCGCCTTGATTACATGTCCACCGGCTGGAACACAGGCTGTTTCTTTCCAGAAAGAAATTAGACAGATTATTGTATCTACTATCCAGGCCATTGCCATTTTGATAGTTTTGCTGTTGTTATTTTTGATACGCCATTTGAAGAAAGCAAAAGCTACTCCGTAGATAAATGTTAGGCATCCAGGTAATAAGACACGCAAAAAGCAGTTACTCAAGAAACTGGATATGATTTTCAGGTAGCATCCACTATATTTCGTCAGTGACACTGTGGAAAGATGGTTGAAGAGCAGATTTTATACCCTATGAATTGGATAGTCCAACAATAGCAACCATAAGTAAGACAAAGTCACAATAATAGCTTATTGTGTTATTTCAGAAATACATTGATATGTGGCTCATCATGATGAATATCGGTTGGTTCGCGGAAATATGCCATGAAACGAAGCTACGTTTATTCGTACCTGTAGAGTAAGAGGACTGTTACCATTCAAACAAAGCAGACAATCAAATTCAAGTTTTCGCACCTGTTATTCCTGAGTATACCTGTCATCGCTATGTGTAAGTGTCCATGTTCAAATCTGTTGAATGTGCAAATTACTAAATTCCTAGTTGAAATAAAGGCATAGTTCATACGTAGACATCCGGGTAATAAAATATGCCCAAAAGCAGTAACTCTTCACTGACGAAAGATAGTGGATACTATCTGAAACGTCAGACCGTTTCCAAAAACATATCCAGTTGCTTGAGTAAATGTTTTTGGCATATAGTTAGCTACGTTCTCAACTTGGGCCCCATTTAACACCAGAATTTCTCTCCTCTCCTGATTACAGAGGCAGCCAAGCCCCCCGTCCCGAGCGCCAGTGCCCGGGATGCCGGGCGGTGGAGAGGGAAGGAACGCGGCGCAGTTCGCTCGGTCTTCCCTCGCTCTGCAGACGGTAGAAACAACGGCGGACTTTTGGAGGTTGGTCTGCCGTGTCTGTAGTCCTCAATAGTTAATATATGAGATTGATAACATCTATGAGCAGTAATCCAGAAAGAATTTAGAGAAATGTAATAGTAAGATTAATAAGGAATGAAACACAGCAAACAAACGGTGATTTAGTGAAATCCGCAAGATTGATAAAAAATTAAACACAACAATCCAGTTCAATCAAGTTCATTAAATTCATTTTTGTGTCGTTTTGCACAGTGTTTTGATTTTTAGACAACCCAGTACTTAAAGAAAACTTTTATGTTGTTTTGTCTGCCTCCATGAGAATGGTTTGTGACAAAAAATGAGTAAACACTAGTCTGAATTACTTGCTAGGCAAGCGGCGCTGTCTAACTATCTCCCAGAAACTTTAGAAATCTCCAAAGCAAAATTAGAGTCTAAATCAGCACTGAAGCACTATAAATTCTAGTTGGCACAAGCTACCTTTTAAGTGTGATAGATATCGGCATCGATGGTTGACAATTAACAGCGCAACTGGAGGAAATTGAGTGAAGAAGGGAGGGCGTAGCCCCTGGAGCCAGAAGCGCTCCAATGCTCGTTCATCAATACCTTAGCCGCTTCAGGGGAGCTGCATTTCACACATACAATACATCGCCGTGACAACTGACACCGATGTACGGTAATCAATATGCGGATGTGTAAAACGTTGGGATGGGAGGAGCACTAGGTTGGATAAACCGTGTTGTACATAGTCATTTTATTGCGAGATTGTTCAAAGAAAGGTCACGAGACCACTACGAGACAATGTACTATATAAAGAAGTTGGAAACTGCACAGAGTCAGCGGTGTACATTTGTTTCGAAGGCTGATAAGTTGTAAACAGGAGGGAAACAAGTGTCGTCAAGAGAGGTCCATAATTCTGCTGTCCGGGGAAAGAAACTGTTGCCGTAGAAGGGCTTAGAAACATGCAATTGAACAGTAAAGCGATGTGAGTTTGAAGAGAACCTAGTGCTGTGCTGAAAGGCTCTCACCGGGGGGACAAGCAGTATGAGATCATTGGAGCAATAATGTCTCCACAAGCTGCGCTAGAGCAGCATCCTCTTCGACCAGCCCCGAAAAAAAAAACGCATCCCGGACACAAACGATCACTCGTAATGATAGGATGGCCCGAAATGGCTTTCCCATCGATTTTGATTAGGAAGAAATGAGGGCTCCTTCTCGACGGTTGCATTCAGGACGGGTAGGGGTCACGTGGGTGCATCGACCGGTACTGATGACTGTGATGACATTGCCGTCAGAGTCGATAGAAAACCATCAACCAATGTTGACCTAACGTTGCATCAAGGTGACTGAACCTCAGGCTCTGACGTTACTTGCCTGTGGCAGTGCTGAGAATGGTAAACTAAAAACGATAAATCATGATGTGGACTCATCTCTTTCGCTGCATAATCATTATCTATGACGCCTTTGGTTATGATTTCAATATATCACTTTGATAAACCCAATAATGTATCGCGCATTATGTCTGTCAACAACAAATAGAAATATTCTGCAGCTTAAAGAATTGTTCTATTTAAAAAATGTTCAATATTCAGGTTATAATCAATAAGGATTTACTCATAGTTTATGATCTGGAGTGAACCAGGGCCAGTGATTCTGAACATATGTTATATTACACGCATCAACTCACTCAAATTTGATGAAAAAAATATTGTTTATGAACTCAGCTGGACCATGGCTACTACAAGTCCCAATACTCGCCATCTTATCCAATACTGAAAGGATCATGGGAAAGTGTAGGCGGAGGGGATCGACGGAACGTGGTAACGAGTGGAACCCTGGACAGTGGAAAAAGGACTAAGGTAAGGCTGCAGTGGCACTCGATGCCCTGTAATTCAACTTGTCACACTCGATTAGTGGCAAATTACAGAGTTATTGCAACAAAGTTTGGATTTTCTTACGTAACGCAAAGCTTAAAGGGTTAAGTTACTACAAATCGTTTCTGAAAACATCGATAGAAATTAGTCCTGCTCGACTGGATGATCCTTCGCCGGAAGCCAGCCAATCAAACTTAATTTAAAGATCACAAAAAGCGTATTAATGAGAACTAATTGGTGCATCTACTCATCCCAATTAGTGGTTACAGACTTAAGTAAATGACTGATACCGCCACTAATCAAATCTACCACGACATGGAGCAGAATACCAACGAGTAATTACACTTAGTAGAAAGTTCTCAATTTTTTAATATATTTTTGTCGTTGTTGACATGTTGGTAGAATTTCTTTTTAAAAAATATTATATTGTAAACACAATGAAAATGTTAAGTCTGAGTAGCACCAGTCTTTGAATTACTCTTTGTAAGGAAATGATTTGTCAGTCAGGCAAATTAAACTATTTTGTATCATGATGACCATCCTTCAACAGAGACGGGAGGTGCCATAAACGTTTCGAAACCTATTATAGGATCTTAGAAACAACTGAATTAATGAATGATTCATTTAACATAGCAGGCTGAATTGTGCAATATATTGCAAGGGAGAGTGCTCATATATCCTGTCTGCTTTCTGAGTCACGTGCCCTGTCTGCAAAACGGTTAATTATCCATTCCTTTACAAATCCTGGTGGTGTTCGGTCAAAAATCCATCTGTACGGTGTGTGTTGAAATTACAGTAAACCGTAGTATGTAGCCTAACTTCTGGACACGTTTTTTTTTCCAGGCCGTGAGGCTCTCCTTCGCCTTCCCCTTCTACGGGCACCCCGTCCGCAACCTCTCCATAGCAACGGAAGGTCAGTCTCGTTTCACAAATCGTCCTAAATAGACACTTCATCAAGGTAGAATATCTAATTATCCACGAAAGGGCTAGACAGTAAATCGTTAACCACCAAGTTAACAACTTTTGGATGTATGCGAAAATTCTAACAATTGACATCCTGTCAAAAACTTTAGTCGGAAAGTATCCCCCGGCTTTGCACGATCAACAGCATTACTCATGATTAGCGTGGGAAGTTAAAACGAAAACACTTCCAGGACGACTATAGATTTCTCCCGGTTAAGTCGATTCTTGCTTAATTGAAGTATCGGAGTTCTTGTTCTCTTGCCTAATCAGACTGCACGGATTACGTACACGGACGTGCGCTGCCCGGATGTGTTTAAACGATGAGCGCACGATGACGCAGGGGGACGGAAGTTGATCTATCCCAGAGGCGCTCCATCCCAGTCGCGCTTCTGTAATATAAGCACATTTGGGATGCAGACTTACTGAATCCCAGATGCGCTCCATCCCAGTCGCGATTCTAGAATAGAAGCACATTTGGGATGCAGACCTATCCCAGATGCGCTCCATCCCAGCCGTACTTCTGAGATAAAGAAGCACATCTGGGATGCAGACCTATCCCAGATGCGCTCTATCCCAGAAGCGCCTCTGAGAAGCACTTCTGGGATACAAGAGTCCCCAGTTCTCTGTTCCGCTGACACCCTTTTCATGTCCAACCAAGGCACTCATTTCAAATTATAAT
Organism: Branchiostoma floridae; assembly: GCF_000003815.2. Classification (NCBI taxonomy): domain Eukaryota; kingdom Metazoa; phylum Chordata; class Leptocardii; order Amphioxiformes; family Branchiostomatidae; genus Branchiostoma; species Branchiostoma floridae. The sequence continues at coordinate 3,864,555 of NC_049984.1, forward strand.
GACATTGAAATGAGCTAAGGTGATAATAGAAGGTCGTACATATGCAGTAAGTGGGGCGATACTTTTTCTAGACTATGTATATATATTACTGAGTATAACTGTCAAAATTTGGCGCTGTTCTGTCCTGTTTTAGAGGATTGCAGTATTACATTTTCAAACAAGCTGTTGAGGTAGTGGAATTTTCCCTCGTATTGTCTAGAATGAAAGTTTGAACTTGCGATATTTGGCGACGTCCCATTGGCGACGAAATAACAGACTTTGTAACACCTATATCAGATCCACCAAACACACATTAACAACAAAAAGATACACATGACCTTCAACCACTAGAGGTTCGCATGTCACCTGAATTCTCTCTCTCGGCTTTGCTAAAGTAAAGGCAGTACCACTAGACCTGAATCGAAGAGGACCTTTGCTCCTAAACGCGCGACAAAACCACCTCAAGGCAACTGCGCTGCATCGCACCTAAATCCCTTCCATTTCCTATCTGTGCAGGTTTCCTCTCCACGGGGTCGCTCCTGCTGTCGTCACTGGCGTCTACACAGTACATCGCACCGCTCATGGCCAACTTTGGAGCGGGGAAGGATCCCCCCTCGGTAGTCAGGTATCGTGACAACGGTAGGTGCATCGTTTTAAGAATTTCATAAACTTTGTTGTCGTCTCTCAAATAACGAAGAGGATAAGTAAGTAAGTAAGTAACAGAGCAAACAGGAGAACTTTGACAAGGCTGGCCGCGGAGGCCCTTGAGAAAAAGCGACACGAGCATGCTGAACAAAGAAGTTGGAGGAGAAAGGAGGCAGTTGGCCTGTTCACTTGCCAGCAGTGCTACAGAGTATGCAGGTCGAAGATAAGACTGTTCAGCCACATGAGGGACTGCCGACCTTCCAGAACTCGCCCCATATCCTCGACTACGGGGATAAAGCTATGAAGTAGGTTTACTTTGCAAGTTGTTTCTATCACATGATTACCATCACATCGTGGTTGTGCTCAGCCATGTATGATTCGAGCCACTTCCATTACCACCGCTTCAACACTCGTCCCAAGTGTCGCCCCGTCGACAACGTGTTAAATGAATGGACAAGGCGGGATCCTACATACAGACGTACTTTGGAAGGTGATGTGCTTTCCTGCCGGAAAGAAGACAATAACAACCTGTAGCAGGTTTGCATGAAGTGCGAAAGGATCAATTCCAGATCCCGTGTGCACTTGATTTACAAGTTGATCGTTTGATTCCTCTACAACACGCCATCAACAGACCCGTGGTGTCAAGCAAGGCTACCTCTCCAGATGCCCTTCCAGCTAGTCCATACATCTTCTCCAGTTGAGGATTTACACCCGAGCTCCTGCTACTTTGCGCCTTCGTTCCCTATTGCTGTAGTCCTTCTTAAATGTTATCCGGGGAAAGCCGTTAATGTTCCTCGGGGCACGGTTTGTCAGGAACAGGGATGGAAGACATAAACTACAACGGGCCTTTGTGCGGATATTTACAACTCCCCTCGGTCAGGATAATAGCCGGAACATGAAACTTAAAATTTATGCAGTACTTTATCTTCGCGTGCTTGCGAACTTAAAAAAAAAAAAGATCACACCAAGAGGCACACAGGAGTTGCGCGTTGTTATATCGGTCGTGGAGGTTGGTATTAAACTTGCTATGTGTCAAGCAAATATAACCGGTACTGTGCTTTGTGATTCGATTAAATCCAGAGCAAGCATCAGCCCCGATGGACAGTGGCTACGTGAATCAAGCACTTAAACGTGATGAGTTTCTCTTCAAACGGCTTAACGGCCAAGAGGGGACGCATGCCAATATCGAGAGCGAACCGCACAATTGCAGCGGTATCGGTGCCAGTGGACTGGCGTCAAAGTAACAGCTTCTTCCTATAATGGCATCTATAGCTAGTGTTCTATCTAAATCCGATGGGCAGCAAAAATTAACATGTCAGCCGGCATTATTTGAAACAACCGAAACGGACGTTGGAAATTGGATTATTTCAGTGATTGGATATTTTGGATCCTTTCCAAATTCAGCCATCATTTCCAACTCTCTTCTTTGCCAAGCAACAGCTAAAATTTAATGAGAATCAGAATGATTCATTTGTAAAACATCGTAGCCTATACTCGGGCTGAATGTGATACATTACAAGATGGTGCTCACTTAAAAACATTCAACAAAGAATAAAATATGTCTAAATGACTCTAAGACGCGTAAAAACATTCTAGGATACTGGGGAATCAAGTACAGATTCTTTTCAGACTAATATACATATATGCTATCATAATTTTGTTTACCGGCTAAGAGCATTTTGATTTGCACTACAGTTTTCATGCCTTTCAAAACATCCCACGAAGGTCGACACAAAGTTTACAAGCTTGCTTCAAACACATTAACATACCATCTCTACAAGATGGCCATGGCCTCTACTTTAACATCAATCATCGTAAGTATCTCTAGCTATGTGCCGGTATGTCTGAAGAAGCCTCTAACAAAACGTACTCTCAACATGGTCAGGTCAGATAAGTCACTGATAAGTGTTGGTACAGCTAATGACGCAATAGGAGAAAGGTGCTTTATGATGCCGTTTCCTGTCTACATTATAGTTGTGGCCTTTGTGCATCCCCCTTATCGTTCACTGCCATGCCCGACTGCCGCCATCACCGAAACCAATATTCAACTTCAAACAATCCAGCGGCTGCGAATCAGCTCGTCCATACAACAACGGGAATGATGGACGATGCTAGAAGCCCTGACCTGTTCTACATCAATGTGTTTTCTAGGCTGACATCTTTGTGTTGGTCCTCTTTATTCTCTCGCAGAAGCTGCTCAATACTTCCTGATAAGACTTCTGAGGTTAATACTGTAGGAAGAGATAGCGTGTTCATTACCTCAGATAATGACATCAGCTGGCCTGGAGCTTTAATCTTTGCTTCTATCATGTCAGAGACTCTTCGATTTGTTATATGTCAGCCACGCCTTTGGACTCGACAAAAGAGGCATTGGAGGGGAGCCACAGTAACACAACTGATTGGATATAATACAGATTATGCGTTGGATAACAACTTACCCATCAATGTCATGCGTAATTCAACTGAAACTATTGTCATCTTAACTCCGGAATTGGAATCACTATCATTGCATCGCACCATGCAAGCCTGACAGTTCATGTCGACGTTTTGACTGTGTCATCAAGATCAATGTATGATGGATTCTCTCCCTTGTATTGGTCAATTATTGCGGAGTGTTGCAAAGCATGTGTAGGCAGAGAAAATCCCAGCTGTAAGTAGGGGATCGATCAAGATCAAACGACGCGTTTTGTGGCAAGTGCTGACCGGCAGAATATGACTCGTTTTTTTTAGGGTAGTCCTAGAATATGACTTATGGAACTTTGAGTGATCCCCATAGTGTGTATGTATACGTATCAGTCATATCGTGAAAATGTATGAATACATTCATAAATATGAAAAGGTAAAAAAGTTTTTATCTACTTAATATTTTTAAAATAGTTGCTCGTTCACATCATGATTAAAACGCGGACATTTCTTTGTCCACGTATGCCAATTTACTTTGCTCAGGAAAGGATCGATGTAGTTAGATTTAATTTGAACAAAGTGATAAATTGCTACCTGTCTAGAGAGTTGTTGAAGTTAACTTGCATAGAATGCAAACAAAACGGCCGTTAGGGAAAAAGGAGTAAAATCAGTGACGCACGTTGGTCTTACCTGTAATTAATAACGCTTGCATGTGGTCTAACGGGAAACCAACCAGTACACTTCTTTACGTTCACACTTCAGTCTTGGCTTTGCCTGGGGAAACAGGACGTAACAAGGTGATTTATCTCTATCGATCTGCGCGTCTGCCGGACAGCAGGACTGATGGTTGTTGCTATCGGCTCTTCTAGGAAGTGACTAACTCGCCTTTAAGATGCAGATGACCGGTGGAACTCTTAGGGAATCTGGTTTTAAGGTCAAATGGGTCCAAGGACTTATGAAAGAAGAAATGTTTCGTTTCATAATATAATATTATATAATATACCATAATACAATATTTTATAAACATAATGTGACATAACATGATATTAATACCATGTGAATCCACATACTATGTAAATTCCACATAATTAATAAAGGTGATTTGCCAGTTTTGCTGTTATCCAGTTTCACTAGTACCATTAATTAAGCATTGCGGGTAGCTTTGGTCACGATTTTGTTCTATTAACTGAGAATACCTACATCAAATGTTTGCAGTTCACAGCGAAATGTTTCATCCGAGAAAAGTTTCTCGTGTTCTCAAGGGTAAAGAACTTTGTATCACGGATAGTTCTGACTTGAGGCTTGCCGGTAAAACCTGCACACCTCTATGCTTTAATCAATGACTCTACTTTACCAGACAAGATAGCAACGTTCTGACGTGACTATCAATGACTTGAGGCCGTTGATAGGATCTTCTCATCATGTTTGCTATTCCTCAACTGTCATGTGTCTTGGCGGCTTGGGACTTTTTTCAACATTAAACAGTGGTCTTGACTGGTGAGATACGGCTATTGTATGCCCTGGAATGTCGTTGATATAAGGAGCTTTCGTTACTTTCATGTCACTGGCTAATTCCGATAGGTTAATCATTTCTACATGAGCTTTGGATTCTACAAACAAGAGTCATCTGTTGAAGTTAATTTTTTAAGCATTCTCAAGTTGATTCCATTCTTCATTCTTTACTGAAGTTTTGTAGTACTGACATCCATGGTTCATTTAGATGATGAGTACATTCGTCAACACACATCGAAAAAGCCTATTGTCTTTCTCTGATATCACAAATTTTGCTTTCATCAGAGGAGTCCGTCGTCAGATTAGAAAAGAGCTTGCGCAGCAAAAATGACGAAAGCAAGTATGACAGATACATAGCTGTTACGAAGGCTTTCCCATGGGTGCGCCTACGTAGATGCTGAGTGGTACATCTCCGGACAAACATTAGATAACAGCGGTGGTAATTCACCGGGCCTCCGCCCACGGCAGCGACAAGGCACGCTATCAGTGATACATACACAACAGGTTTCATTCCAAATGGAGTTTCTTTGGCTTGGTACGTCCGAGCGAGATTGTCTGCGGCGATCAAACCGCTCCCTTGCGGCACGGTCCATTTTCAGCATCGACTGCCGCAAATGAGGTAGTCCTATTAACGCTCCCAGGAGTGACGTTTCGCGGCAGCTGCACAGTCGCCACGGCTGCGATTCGATGGCTGATATATACTGATCTCAAAACATGCTGGCTTCGTAACCCTGCTCCAGAGGGCGCCGATATGTCACGGAATGGACAACATGGCATCATCAGGATCAGTACAGCTGGAACTAGATTGCATTACACTAACTGGCGGAAGGGGAGACTCGGATAGTAAGCCACCAGGGAGCGGAGTCCGTATCGAACACTCTCTTTCTTTCATTTCCCTCCGCAAATGTACTCCCATATCTGATTCGAACCTATTTTGCAGACTGGATATCTAGGTTATTGAACTGAAATATGCTGAATAAATATCATATTGCTTCGTCAGGCTCGATGCTACAGTGAAGCTAATTTATGGCAATAAAACTAGTCAAATGTCGTCTGTAACAAAAATGCTAGAGTGGCAAAACAGGACTTTGACAGACTAGAATATTTTTAACAATGATGAAAAGAAACACTGACATAAGAGATATATATATTCAAAGTCAAGGAAAGTCGGTGTTCCTGTTATATATAGATGAATGTATATGTATAACATCAGAATTGTTTTGCTAATCCCATCTCATCAACAAATTTGGTTCAATGAAAAACAGAGATGTCAAATGATTCATTTAGGCTGCCATCTTTTCCTTTCGAAACACGTATGTTCTTCATATATTTGATATGCACTCAACTAAAAAGAAAATCCGTACCAATACGAAAATCTTTATTGACACGACAAAAGTACAGCGACATTCGTAAGGTCTATGTGTATAACAACTACTTACAGTACAACTAAACAAGCACGTATGGATATCTATATGTATGTATATTCATGACTTTGCCGCACATACGGTGCACCGCTTTATATTCCCATCAAAGTCAAATTTCACTATGTATTCATATCTGTCCTTACAGGCACCAGCTTTACGGTGGAGTGGTCAAAGGTCAAGCTTCAGGACAGTGGCGAGGGTAATTACCATCTTTGTCACATTCCGTGTCCTTGGCCTTTACCTGGTGCTCATTATTACACTTGATGTAACGCATATGACTAATTTTCTGACGCAGGCAGTATACGTTTAGGAATAGAACAACACCACAAAATATACATCACATGAGTTATGAGTATCAAAAAGAATGCTACGTGACTGGTATGTTCCAACGACCAATTGCTATGTTATGCATTCATCTCAAGCACATGGTGCATCAGGTCAACAGTGTAAGCAGTATCTTTTTTATCGTTTGATCTAAAGAAATATTTTCATTTACTTGATCCAACCCAAGATAGCAGCAATGGGAAAAATAACCGATATCCACAAGCAGTAAACAATTGCATGTTAATTTTGGCCGTAATTAGAAAGAAAGGTAGCTCTTATTACTAGACAATATAGCAATAGTAGGACTGAAATAATTGATAACCATTGTTTGATAAATAAAGATTTTAAACAATGTTCACAGGTGGAAGATTCAGCTTCATGGTGACACTGTTCAAAGATGGCCGGATTGCCTACTTCTACAAAGAGGTAAGTACAGCCCATCCGACGTGTCACTCCTTTCCCTGCACCCCAATTATTAGTCACGATAAACCACTCACTATCCACTACTTTAATCTTAAAAGCACACCATGCATGGATCGATCATGACATCATATTGACACATCAGCGCTGCCTCAGCTCATACCAAACATCATATATTTTCTTGTGACATTTTCTTCCACTCATCTGAATTTCAAACGGCGGTGGAACGTTTACAATGATCAACAAGACGTGACCCACTATCGCCGCTGATGTGAAAATAAGTACCCCATTCTTCTTCCCCGCTGACAGGTATTGAATTGGAATACGTTATTACCTTGTCTGAAGTTGTTTTCTTGGAGATATTTATCAATGTAATGATCCCTGTTTCCCTGACAGATTCCTACGCCAGTGGAGAGAATAGATGACTCATCATATCCCGTGAGAGTCGGCATATCAGACGCGTACACTGTTGACGTGTTATTATATCCAAGTGCAAGTAAGCAGAGCTGTCATTACATCTAACATCGACTATCATAATTCCACCAGGTGCCATAATACCACCACCACAAAAAAATGTTTAGATGTCTTCCCAAAATTGTCTTAAACACTGAATGTTAAATATCCTTAATGTTATACAATTCAAATATTACGTGTTGAAGACAATCTTGAGAAGGCATCTATAACATCATTTTTTGAGGTGGCGGTATAATGACACCTGCTGGAATTATGCGAATGCATGTTACATCTATAGATAGAAGACTTGATTAGTTTTCTGTACGAGACGCAACATGGCGAGGGATGTATCAAACGAGGCTATAGTTGGACGAGTCTAGACGATAGCCATCAACTAGATATAAAACATATGTCACTGTTGTTATTTCCCTATTCTAGACGATGCCTATCACCTAGATTTTAAAAGGTTGCTATATAGTTACTTCTATCTCTCTAAAAGATGGCGCCACGAAACCATTTTACTCTACTAACAGATCAGTAGAAAATTAGATAGGACCAGGAAATATATTTGGGACAAGGGATGAATGCAATTTCTTTGTCAAAAGAATGAAGTTTGCTCTTCGTTGAATTTTGTTTCTTCCACCGACTTCCCTTAATTCTTAATGATTATCAGTCCGCATCTCGCTGCCTTTTGTATGATATTGTCGGAGACGTTCAGTGACAATTGTTTTATCATCAATGTCTAACCATCTTGTCATTTCTAAAGTCCCCTTTACAAATCAAGAATTTAGCTCGGCCGAGTTGTCAGCAATCTCTGAATTACGAGGAGGTATGACCCCGATGCCGACGAAGAAACTCTGCTATTTGTTCGTAGGCATCAGAGTCATGCCTCCTCGTAATTTAGAGCTCGCTGACAACTCGGCCGAGCTAAATTGTTGATTTGTAAAGGGGGCTTTAGGACGGTCGACATTGAATAGTATAGCTAAATGCGAAATAGTCTGCTATATTTTAAGCATTGCTGTCTCCGGTTGTGCCGTATCGCGAAATTGAAAGTTTTTGCATGTAAAGCAGAGTATTGCATAGTACGCACATTAATGATGGCTTCCAGCCAGAATTTCTAAAAGATCAAAGACCATGGCAACATGGCCGTGCTTATAAAGCTTTATATAGTAAATCTGTTGATTTTTCACTGACGGTGCAGTTGTCTACAGTTCACATTCATTACTCTAATGACCTTGCCGGGAATGGGTCGGTGATGAGGAAAATGAAACATGTCCCAGATGTGTCACGCCGTAAAATAGGTCGCAGCCGGGCCACTTAAGAAGACATTAGGGGTGTAGCATGATCGCTGATACGGCAATTTAGAATTTAGAGACTGTACCTCAAAATAAAACCAAATTTCCACTGAACGGCCATGGCTGTTTTACGAATGGTTTGAATCAGGTGGTGAAGGTGAATTTGAAAGAACGCCGGGCGGTCCTGGCGATCCCTGAGCGCTCAACAAGAGACCGTTAAGCGTTCTCGCTAATTTAAGGTGGTCCAACAGTCGCTGAATCATCGCCGTTTAGTGGAAAGGGATTATTACGACCGATGACGGATGAGCACACGAGGGCGTGGTGGTTTTACCACATGTATTGGCTCAACTCAATGTTTACTTTCAGATGGCCACAGAAAGACGATTTACGAGTACAACACGATCGACTTGGATCTGTCCAAAGTCAAGAATGGATCTTCGTTCTTCCTGTCACCGCTCCCAAGTAAGTAGAAGACGCCCGATCGTCTCTCCAAGGCACGTCTCTAATGGGAATCGAACTACCGAGGTTTGAGATGAAAACAATCAATCATCAAGTTCTCCTCTTTTCTCTTCTAACGAGATTGATGGGAAACCGATTGATCAGACTCTCGACTGACCATTACGAAAACGCCATTAGGCTCCTGGACGATTAACAGATGAGCTCGTTTGGCAAGATCAAAACAGGCGTAAAGCTGTGCGAGTTGCTGAAACTGGCATCGCTTTGCTATACCATCCCAGATGATCTAACAAACATAGTATCAACAGATGTATGGGATAAAGGATGTACACGACAATGGCTGTAATCTAGTCCAAATCTTAGACATTGGGTAAAGAAGGAAATGGAATAGTTTATCTCCAGTTAGATTATTTGAACGTTCACGAAATACAGTTTTAAATAAAGTCGAACTGGCCAAACATCACGTTTCCACTGTTTCATGATGAGTCCTTACGAAATGAATTAATGTGAATAGATTACTAAAAAGTATCTCCTGTTAGATTATTTGAACGTTATTGATGAAATACGGTAAGTCGAACTGTCCAATCTCACATTTCCGCTGTTTCATGATATTCTGCGGACATCTAAAATTGTGAGTCCTTACGTTTAATTTTATGGTATAGAAAAATACATCAATGAATATGGCGAGATGCATTCTTGATACGTTGTACATCATTTATCACGGAATACAAGGCTATAACCCTTGTGTATTGAATCCGTCCGAAATAAGTGATTCCAAAGTCAAGAAGGAATAAAAAGTATACGTAGTCACTGCTTTAAAAACGTACTGACTGCTTGATGGAAATTCTATTAACTGTGTACATACGTGACTAATGAATCTCTTCGACAACGAAAGTCAAGAATGTAAGAAATGAAGTTGACAACGATTATCTTTTTTTCTTCTCCCTGCCAGCCTGTACACAGTTCCCCGACTGCCAGAGCTGCGTTAGTGCCAGGATAGGGTTCGAGTGTAGATGGTGCAGATCTTTGCGCAGGTACGGACACACTGACTTAACTTTATGGATGACATCTTCTAACTACCCCAAAACTAATGCGCGAGGGCGAAAAAAAGAAACATCCAGCAAACATCCCTGCTAAACCACAGGACTGCACTAAACATGCAGTTCATTCTTCCTCAGGCTTGGTCTGTTTCATGTCACCTCCAATAAGACTACAGGAGACACTCGTCATTTTAATAATGCTTTTATTGCCATTCTTGTTTAAAGATGGAAGCAAGACTGTACAATGTGGTCCCACCAGGTCATCTGGCAAGCATAAAATTCTGATTGACCAGGGATGCTATTGAGTCAGGTGTGATCAGTCCTTTGGAGAACAGGCGAAAATAATGCGCGCAAGGATGTCATCCATAAAATCAAGTCAGATTCTACATTTTCTGTATCTTTAGTCGATACAAAAACTACATGATGACTTCTACTACTTTCTTTCGGAGAAAGTCACATTTGGCCTTCAGAAAGTTTGGCTTAATCATGACCAATGGTCTGAAGAGATAAAGCTCAAATTCTGGACGATTAACCACATGACCAAGGTCATTCTTAACAGGATCTTCAACCATGCATGGAAAGTGAGTTTCCCTCATTTCCCAAGACAATGTGATGATTACTACCTTGAGAAAATGAAATAGCTGCTACAAAAGTCACGAGGGCGTGCTCACGAGCACACCACGAATAAAGGTATTAATTGTACTCATACTCCGTAAGGTCAAGGAACTTGGAATAATTCCGTGTAGCGTTATATCAATTTTGTATTAACTTGCACACAAGTTAGAGTTAAAGTTGCCCGTACATCGGGAACAGATGCTTAGGGGTAGTGCCTATCTCCATTTCTGTAGCCCTTGGGCCACACATTTGTGCAAGCCACTATAGCAGGGAGCTAGTCCGCTGGTAATGATGTGTGTTTAACTCTCATACTCTTCTTCATTAGTGCTGAGTGTTAAGCAAAGAAAGCAGCATGTAACATTTTAAATTTCTTTGGAATGACTCGACCGGGGATTGAACTCACGACCTAACGAATGCAAGGCGAACACTCTACCCGGCCATTATACACAAGAAATGAATCAAAATACTTGAAGACCAAACATGTCAAGATCGTAAACCAGATGTTCTTCACTGAATGATTCTCTGCTCGCATCAACAAATGTCACCCACCCAAAATGTGATTTAACCGCGGCAGATATCGGAACTACGTGTTCTATAACCGTGCAGCGTGGTTACCGTACCGACACTGGCGCCATCAGGTCCCTTATCGCCACCCTAAGTCAGGCTATGGTGCCCGTTTAGAGCCAGAATCCATGCACGCCTATCACTTGATATGACAAGTAACGAAAATTGTCTTGGCAGGGGGACGATGGGTGTGGAAAAGGTCATAAGGCCTGACATTACCCATCATGGGAACTTCTCTTATCGTTTGTGCAAAGTTAGATACGACTCAGGAGTACGCTTCTTCGTGTTATAATGGCTGGGAAAATGCCCATCGAGCAGAGAAAATGTCGTTCTGCAGGATTTCGTAAAGCCGAAAAATATGCCTGGGAGTCAATTTTCGTCACCATGGCTATCATCAGGATGGCAGTATAGAAAATCCGATGCATGGACATTTTGCTATCACAATAACCACTTTACAGATGTGTATTATGTGCCGAGGGTTGATCCAACACATTTGTGTAATGTCTGTAATCCATCATGACATGAACTGGATACAGGAATGCTTGATGTGTGTTCCATACACAGCACCAATGCATTTCTACATGTAAGGATAGTGGTCTTTATGAACACATAATGCAGTTGTAGCCTTTAGGGTACTTCTGTTATGTTCTTCTCCTACCAATGTGCCAGTTACTGCACTTCTTTCACTTGCTGGTGATCCACTGCTTTACTCTCCTGGCATTGTACGTACCTCACACGTCTAGTCATGCAACAAATGGGGCCGTCAAAAAGCTTTCACGTACGAGCACCATATCTAGTCCACGTTGCCTTATTCATCCACCGCCACCACTGACCCCGACGCACACCTAATGTTAGACATAACCATAGCCGCGCGGGAATCAAAAGACAGGAGAGACATGCATCAGTATATGGGAAGCTGGGGGTACTTTATCAGTGAATGGAGAGGCTGCCGTATTGTGACTCACTGATGAAGACAGTGGGTAGATGATGAATTGCAGCGTCGATAGAACCGACGTGATGGCTCAGGAGATATATGCAGTGTCGGAAATGAAACGCGCAGACCGCACAAGGTCGTCTGCTACATTCTTCCACACAATCAACCACCGCCTGTAGTTTCTATTACACATCCTTCCTGACGGAAGAAGGTGCTACTTTTGCCATAGACTGATCGTTTATCATCGCGTTAATCCAACCTCCAACCAAATGAGCAAGCCAAGGCATCCAGTAAGGGCATCTTTATGCTCAAAGTAGTTCAGGGAAGGTTCATAGTTTTCAAATTAAAGGCTACAGGTCAATAGAAAATGCAGAGATCAAAGGGATTGCAATTAGATTAACTGGGAGGTTGGTCAAAGATCTTGCAAAAAATTTTAATGGAATTTTACTAACCTCTAGGTTTTGATTTGATGAATGTAACTATTTGGTATGCTTCCATTTGCAGCATGATATGATATATACGAGAGTCAGGTTGTGATATATATTACATTCTGTCTTTGTGTATTCTCGTACACTGCCACAACTGCCATAAAAGTTGACATTAATTTGAACCCCCCCCCCCCCCCCCCCCAATACCACCAGTACAGTACGCTGGCCCTGTAAACTAAACGCGTTGAAATCAATTAAGTCGATGCCAGGATGCATCTCCATAGCATAGAACGGGATTCCAATAATTAAATCTATGGCAATTGGCAAGGGATATTTTTACATTTAGGCCCCTTTCCACTAGACAGCGATCGCGCTGCGCTCTCATTTCGACCTAAATATATGTGCAACATTCGTTTTCACACTGGGAATATCCTACAAAACGTATAACTAAAAGTGTGACTGAAAAGACAACAAAACACATTAAGTGTGAAAAGATTCGTTTCTTTTCTACAAAATTCGTTGACCGATCTGTCAAGCCATAGGTCGCAGAGAACGCGCAGCGAGAGCGCCGTCCTAGATATAGTGGAAAGGGGTAGCAGTTTTACGAAGGAGACTCGGTGTTCAGGTGTCAAATAAGTCCTTTGTCTTCCAGGTGCTCCGACGGTGGGAAGGATCGTAACAAACAGCAGTGGGTAGACGCCAGGTGTGACGAACAGGTGAGGATGTCTTTCTTAAAGTTTCCAAAAATTTTGGTCGTATTCATTGCTCACAAATGTAAACCTTACGTCTGTCTAATGCATACAGATGGTAATACCTACAACGTAAGTCCTGGGTGGATTGCCCCAACACTAAGGGGTGTTACCCAGTATCAAAACAAGAAGAAGAAGAAATCACAACGTGTTTGTAGTGTTCGTTAGTTAAAGTTTTGTTTATCCAAAATGTCATTTACCAACAAAGATGAACTTCATGCCAATGTGGCTGTAATTCAAGCAAATTGATATGTCTTCATTCTTTTTACAATTATGCCAAGCATCTTGTGGCGTCTCGAACATATATATTACCCCAGTGGGTATTCACCACAAGTCATTTATGGTTTACACGATTCACTCCTCACAGCGGTTTATGTACCTCACCAGGAAGCCGAGTGACAAACGGCGAATTAAAACGGTCTTTAAAAGTGCCCGATAAAACGTCTGTCGTTAAAAAAAATTGCAGCTTGTGTCTCGATGTGACGCTTTGAAGGAGGCCCGAGCCGCGATGCTGCTTTAATTGAGCCGCGCGGAATGCTTAGCGAGACAGCGGATGGGCACAGAGCGACTTTACGGTGTGTTTTGATGGATGGGCCGGCTTTCTAACGGGCGGCAGGCGGAGCCCTTGCGATCGTCACATCCCCAGCGTCCCTCCATGGACTTCACGCTTTACCAGGGCGGTACTTACGGACTTAGCGAGGAAATCTCGCGGCAAATAGAGTTGTTGGGCGACAGCTCAACTTCACGGTCTAGTCTCTCCGAGTGCGGGGATGTCGGAGTGTGGCGACCTCTGGCACAGTCCTTCCAGCGGAAAATGTCAGTGAAAGGCCGTCCCCTCCCAATAGACAGGTGCTACAGAGGTGGCATTTCGCGGCCTGACTGTGAAATTTGGATGATAAATTCCCGCCCATCAAGACTGTCGCACGTCTGGCGTGTTGCTTTCGGCTTTGAACTTATAAACACGAGAGAATTGACACACCGTGCTAAAAAATAATCTATTATGAACTTCAGACAGTAGTGCTGGAAAGGGCAAGGTCATGATGTTATGATGGAGAACTTAAAGAATCAAGTTGCTGTGATGCGCACTCGATCATTGGTTGGTTGGCTTTTCGTTACACTCGCGGGTGTAATCAATTGGTCTGCCAATCAAAGATGGTACCGTCATCAGTTAATGTCACATTTTATCTCCTGTTTTTTCTTTATTGTTCTTTGACAAGTTAAGAGAGGATAGGCGTTGCTTAACAGTCCTCCTCTGCAGTATACAGCAGTTAACCATGTGCAGCTGGAAAACTTACCATTTTGATGATCGAACGATCCCACACAATTTGGCACAGAACGGTGTATCGAACTAGACCATTATACTATATTGCGGCGGTATGCCAAACTTGTGAATAACATAATGATTTACACAATCATATGGAAACTTTTAGATAGTCCTTTATGCTCATTCTGTCATTTAGAAGAAGAAACATACTGTCATGTCTTCTGGGACTGCCCTCAGTTGATTTCTTTCTGGGATGATGTTAAATTTTGGTTTCATGAAAAAACAGGACAACATTTAAACCTTAACTCTTTCAATGTTATTTTTGGAAACTTAGATCGGAGGCCCCTATAATTGGTAGTCTTATAATCTTGTTAGCTAAGATGTCCATCTACAAAAGAAGACAGTCCGGACACCTAAGTTCCAAGTCCTTTATTAAGTACGTCCATTTCTTTCAAGAAGTAGAGTATTTGATTGCAATAAGAAGGGGACATCTAGAGAAGCACAGAGGCAAATGGGGCACTTTCTGTATCCAATGATTTATTCCTGCATCAATATCTCAGTTTATTTCTGTTATGAGTTACGGTTTGGGACAAGTTGATGTCCCTTTGTTTTGTTCTGTTATGTTGTGTTGTGTTGGTTCGTACTACTAAATAAAAAGATTAAAAAAGTAACATAATGATCCATGGTATGGACAAATCTACCTCTGATGTCGGATCATTCAACCCCGTAACAGTTACGTCGATTTAGTACCCTATTCTGTACCGTATGTACATTCATCCACTTAATATGTGAATGTTTTTAGACCACATTCATTCATTTCATGTATCTAGTCTTCTTCACTTGCAATTAGCCCCATTGGCATGAATTTGCAATAAAACATAATTTTTTATTCAAACATACCGCGACACGTGGCTTGAATCAAGTTTAGTTCCGAATGATTTTGTCTATTTTACTTCATATCCTTGCAACGCGTTATTATATATTATGTGTATCAGAGGATTGTATAAGGTACATACAATTATCAAACCGGCCACGCGCGGTTGTAGACGAATTCCGAATACAAAAACAATGATCACGTAAAGTTACGTCACAGTGATCGAATTAGGATGCGTTTCAAGGCTGCTCTTACGTGTGTGGACAAGATAAATGAGCCTGATTGAATATTGGGCATCCTGCGCTCATGAATCAATACACCTCCACCCAATATACCAAGACCAGACTGCATCGACTAGTACATCCTGAATGTTTCTCATTCAGACCCACTCCCAACGTACCGTGTAATTAAGACATAATAGGGTCCGCTGACTTAACTGTTGCCTAAAGTTACCGATATCCAAAACGTGCTTCTCATGAATTAATTACGACACACATTTAGTATGATTGCAAAGTAGGCGCACCTGAGCAGGACACCTCTAATTACAAATTTGACTGGCAGAAATAGATACATTCACGTGCTAATTGCTTAGATTTATAGTGTATTTGGAAACCAACCTGCATAGCCAAACAACTA
This sequence comes from Branchiostoma floridae, assembly GCF_000003815.2. Lineage (NCBI taxonomy): Eukaryota > Metazoa > Chordata > Leptocardii > Amphioxiformes > Branchiostomatidae > Branchiostoma > Branchiostoma floridae. Next base: position 3,880,570 of record NC_049984.1, read on the forward strand.
TTTAGCTAATTAGTGTCAAGTTAAAATCCTTCCCACATCTTTCGATGTATAAAGGTGGCGTCCATCTCTCTTTATAAAGCCGCTTGGCCACAATTTAAAGAGAAACTACAGAAGGGACTGGTCTCATCAAGAAATGGGTCGGCGAGGAAACGTATGGAGAGATTGCCGAGCTTGTGAAACCTGTGCGATACTGTGGCCCGTACCCGACTATCTGTGGGTTTTGCGTATGGTGACCACCTATTGTTACCGCCATGATACCGTGGTCCGTCCGTGCCATATTCGCTATACAGTGTGTCTCTTGTATGTATATTGTGTGTCGCTAAACTACTTTTCTACTGTATGATATCAGGACATTCTACACAAATCTACAGCTCTCATGTGTATTGACTGTCTTGGTTCATGTCTATGTACTTACCACTCAGAAGTAAGTCTAGTTCAACACAGTTTGATGCTAGATTCTGTCAATAACGAGGCAATTGTTAAAAAAAGAAGGGACTGGTCTATTGATATAGCTGTGTGTGTTCAACTCCCATGCTCTTCCTCTCAAAGAAGTATACACAATTCTCAGTGTCTAGTTTGACCAGGTCGGGGTTTGATGCAACGACCTCCGGAATGGATGAGTACTAGCAATGCCAATGTATCGATTGATCAGATAGATATGTTTCTCCTTGATTTTTTTGCTCCTTACATGCTGTAGTATTTTCTGTTTTTGTCAGTCTGCCAGCATGGTGTGTGAGGCTCCGAAGGTGGCAACGACAACCGCGCCTACTCCACCCGAACTGTTACTGGATGGGTCAGTCATTACCCAAGACAACCTGACAGGTAATAGTGTAACATTTCAATGGTCTGGTCTCGCCTTGTCACTACATCGGACCCTTACATACAATAGTGCTCATCAGCTCTGACACTAGATAGGGTATGCAAGCTCTGTACGTGTACGTGTACCTGTATCTATACATCCGACATAACAGCCATTCGGCGTAACACGACATTCGGTGTTTCAACCAAATAACAATATTTGAGTACCAAAAATAACACGCTGAGTCTGCCAAGAATCCTATGTAAGTGAGTATGATAAAGTTCCAATCACATTTTGCTGAATTTAGAACTTGATTTGTTGTCACTTAAACTCTGAAATGATCCATCCTACCACTCCTTGCGGCAAGGTACACACCATACCAGACTGTCCATGGAGAAAAATCTTCGATATTTCATTTTGCTATTTGTATCAACGACAATCAATGTCAACGTCGCCCTGGGCAACGTAGTTGACATCATGTTGGTAATAAATTACTTTTCCTTCGACAGACACGATGGCGAGACCTACTACCGCTCATTTGATCCCTGCAGATGCTACTCACCCGGCATAGTACAGTTTATAAAACTATGCCAAAAAAGCAGCAGGTACTCAAGGAACTGGATATATTTTGTAAACAGTCAGACGTTAGCACCCACTATCTTTCGTCAGAGACACTAAGATCTTGTTGAACAGCAGGTTTCATACCCTAACTATGAATTGATATGTAAAGGAGGTGAATACAAAGTTTAGAAAGTCAAATAGGAAACAAAAGTAAGACTTTACATATCAATTCATAATAGGGTCTAAAACCTGCGGTTCAACAGGATCTCCTCGGTGACACTGGTGAATAGGAGTGGATTGCTATATCTGAAACGTCTGGCCGTTTCCGAAGTCACCTTCAGTTGTTTGAGTACATGCTACTTGACATAGCTTATTATTCGGAAGTCTAACCAATATCGATGTTCATAAAGCTACTTTTATTCTCTGAATAAAGAGACTCTTTTTACACATCCAATGCTTCATTACCAACGTTTAGGTGACCGCCTGTCACCTTCTTCAGGTTCGCATTGTACTGCAGCTGCAGGGCAAGTGCTGACAGTTCAGATGAGGTCACAAAACGTCAAGTATCTACATATGTACAGACAGCTTTATGCAAGATATTTGAAATGCGGTCCCGAACGCAAATGAGTGTAAACTACTCATAACCAGTTGTCAATTAACGGTGAAATTTCCCGAAGGTGACAGACGATCACCGAAACGATGGTGAGAATGAAGCAATGGTTGTGTAAAAAGAGTTTCTTTATTTAGTGACGTACCAATCTGATGAAACTATTCACGGGTACTTTTCTTCTCACAGACACCATGACGAGACCGGATTCTGGTCAACTGCCTCCCCAAGAGACCACGCCCAAATCCTCCAGCAGGCAGAAGACGGTCCACAACTTTCTTGACGATGGACCTTTTCCGGTGGAAGTAGAAGTGAACGGTAACGCGAAAGAAAATAAGAACAAAAGGAAAAGGACTTCTGTGAAGACACGCCCGCGGTATCTTGAGACAGAAGTCATCATCGGTATATTGATTGCCGTGGTTGTCCTAGTGATCGCCATCGCCTGGATCATCCATGCGTATTCCAGGAGATCCTCCCCGGAGCTGGTCGTTGTAGAGGTGAGTACTTAACATAAGGCGTAGCTTCTCTAATTGATTGATTATTAAAAAATAAAAAGAGACACAAAAACAGATCTCGAGCCTGTCCCGATTTGAAAAAGTGCACGTCATATGAACACGACAAAACACCAATGTATACAAATGGTAAAGTTTTGTATACGGATACATATGTTTACAGACAATAAATGTTACAAGACTTAGCTGAAAACCACTTCGTGTTTCGAATCTACTAAATCTATTGGGTAAATAGAGATATTTTGTCACTGAAGGAAAGCACATTGTGTATTGCATTATCAATGTAGACAATTTGTAGAAGGGGTTGCTGATATAAGCAAAGTCATACGTACATACTAATAGATGTATTCTTTCTGTGTTAACAGTGGCGTGGTCCTGATGTTGTCAAACCGGACGCTTGAAGAGTCTGCTCACGGTCCTTAGTTTTAAAAGTCTGTTGACTTCTTGTGGGAAGACGCAGTGTTTTATCCCGACAACATGTAGATCCTACAGGGACAACACGAACCCGACAGGAGGTTGTTTTCTGGTGTCTTTCAACACTTTATTGTGGCCTTTTGTCTAAGTGTTTGTAGGACTGTTATACCGTTACAATAACGTCTGTTCAGGGTGATATCGTTCATCAATAGGCAACAGAAGTTCAACAAGTAGGCATCGAAAGGAAAGACTGTACCTTTATCTGTGGGTACAGTGCCGAAGGGTCTTTAGAACCCTAGTTTATGGAATTAACTTTTATGAAATGGGCAGAAAACTCTATGCTATGGCAGCCTATGTTTCGTACCACAAACCACAACGCTATATGGTATCCATATAGCTGGGCTTCAGCCTTCACAGATGAGAAATGACACCTTTTTCGGCCAGTTAAATACCTGAAAGAGTAGTAATGCAAATGCAATCTATGGGCACAAGTACATTATGTGATAAGGGTTTCTGGTATTCTGCCCCACATACACGTAGAGACATGTTTTCTCGTGTCACGTGTCTTTAAGCTACCCGGAAAACAACAGCTTTCATCTGTCGTCTTTGAATGTAAGACTTGTACAAGATTCGTGTTTTGCAGTAAAGCAGGGCAAAGATCTTGTGCAACTATGTGTGCCATTACTACAAATGCTTATTGTCTATAATCTGTGGAACAGAATCTATTGTACAGAATTATAATAGCTACATAATGTACTTGATATCTGCACGTAGTAAGTTTGTAACCGTCATTGGTTGTTGGTACGACTTGCTGTTACATATTAAGAGCATTTCAACTTATCCTTCAAGCCCCCTTACATACAGAATTGGTTTTTCGATAAGGCAATTCCCTAAATCATATGGATTTGTAGACGTATAATACAATTGATTTGCTATTAGAACGCATTATAATTGATACTTTCCCATTTTACGAGTACTATCTTGTAGATTTGGTATTTAAAAGGATTAGGGAACGGACTCAAATGGTGCTTTAACCGTATTTGAGTAACTGAACCTGATTTCTTTGGATTTGATCACATAAAAATGACTGATCAGGTGGATTTATAACATTTCAGAGACTTAGAGCAGCTTAAGTCAGGGACTTGTAATGTTGTAAATTATCAATGGTGTGTTCCGACACATGATACCATGGCAAAACGTAAAGATCCGTTTTATCATGACGTATGCGGCAAATGTAAATTTGTGGTGTCTCCTTTCAAATGTTTCATGAATCGTCAACTTTTACGACGCCAAGCCAAATTGCGGCAGCTCAGACCGAGTTGAGCTATATAAGCCGTTTCACTGTTCCCAATGCGCTGGTGCAGTCTTGGTGCATTGTGGTGTAAGGTCAAATGCCTCTGGTTGTAGACAAAAAAGCACCCTCAGAAATTTGGAATGACTTATTCTTCAAAGCCACTCATAGATTGCTACCTAAAATAGTACAGCACCCTATTCACCTATTGACAATATCAGTGTTCTCTTGAATGTACATGTACATATGCATTTAAATGGTTAGTCTATATCAAACTTGTGTAAAAGTCTCTTTTCGTACCGGCAAAGATATCAAGCTTGTCCGTACGATTGGCCGGTGCTTGTATGTATGTATATTTAGTGATCGTGGATGCAGGCCATCCAAATAAACGTTTCAGGGTGAATAAACCCATCTATTGATTCTTCATTTTAATACGTCACGTTGTAACACTACGAAGAAAGAACGGTACGAGGTTGTTTGGCTTACTTGATGACAAGTTTACATATCTCCGTAAAAGGTTTCATCATCACGTCACTGAATAAAGATACTCTTTCTTACACAACCATTAGCCTGGGTACCATCGTATTTCTACCGGGATCCGGGTAGCGAGTGTGAGGAGCCCAGGTAGAAATAGGATGATATCTAGGCTATGCAACCATGCGGTAAATATATTCACGTAAAGCACTTTTTAAAAAAATCTTTACGCTTGTGACTGTCGACCTCATCTGAACTGTAAGCAGCGACACCTGTGCTGCAGTACAATGTGAACCAGCCAGATTTGCCCTGAAGAAGGTTACAGACTGGCACCGAAACGTTGGTGCGAATAAAGCAATGGTTGTGTAAAAAAAATAGTCTCTTTATTTAATTTTACATCGTCTATTTTTACCCTTGCTGCTGTAAGGTATGGGTGTACAAAATAGGTCATCATTGACAAGCTGTAGCGAGATATATCGTTGTATGGAGATTGATTTGGTGGGAGGAACAGGAGGGTAGATGGGGGCCAACTTTAAGTACAGCAGACATAATCAACCTGCCAGTGCCGACCACCTGGGTGATGGCGATGGCGCCGCCCCGGCCCGCCCAGTCTGCACCCCGTCTCCGGTGGCAGGCCTGACGCCACCCTAACCTACAAAACTAACAACACCCACGCCGTTTCCTGCTGATATATAGCTTTTTCATTAAAACTAATTATAAGTTTGTTACAGTTTATGTGTCACGTGGCTTCTACCAGAGACGGCACCAATTGCTACATCTGCAGCAAACGGATGAGTGCTTATTATCACATTTGACTAATGTGATGTGAGTAATTACAACTGCACTTTATTAGCGTGATGTGTTTGTAATAAGCCATCTGTAACCTGCGTTCATTAACGAGCTTTTAAAGGGCTCCAAGACAGAGCAGAAATTAGGGAAGGAATATTACAGAATCAGTATGAATTACTGCTGCCACATTTACTGTAATGAAACACGGGCCCCAAAATAGAAGCGCCAAGGAGAATTTGTAAGAGAAAATGAGGCCAGGTAACTAACAGTTTGTGTCGTCTGTTCAACATGCATCTAAGTATAATTTTGTCTCCTACTTGTTACCTCTAAATTATACTTAGTTAGACTATACTATATAGACAACATTTATATCCATCGGACTCTTGATTTATAATGTACTTTCATTTGGAATAATGCGTTAGAAAAAAGAAAGAAATTATCATGCTCAACGCGAATAATTGCTGCAAACTCGATCTTGGCAAGAGCAAGGGATATCATTTTTTTTTCATTTTACGGAGTACCAATTATATAGAAACAATGTCGATGGCGAATTTAGTTGGAGAGACACCAGTTGTAGTCTGCCAGAGATGCATCAACTGCAGACCAAGAGGACAAGAAGATATTCACGAAACAGACAGAAAACAAATTTATTTGCCAATAGGCATAACGAGAGCTATCAGAGAAGAAATGACCCCAACTAACCTTAAAGATCACATCAACCACCACATCACGTTATTATGACGACCATGTCATGAGCTTTAAAAGGTCCACACCACCTTTAAACACATACCATCTCCCCCACAGTGTAGGAACCATTGCAATCCGGTAACATCATTTTCATTAAGCTCTAGGGTACAACAAGAGTTCACACCCTCCACATTAGATCATCTGTTACTGACAAACAACCTGATCCGGAATAAAAGCAGCAGCAACGTTTGCCTAATTGACTCATATGTCTTCAATCCTCGTCTCTGATCCACCAGATAACTCCATTCAGCATGGGTAACAAACACATTCATCATCGCGCGCTGCGGAATGCAACTCATGTCGCAACACTTCGACTAGATCATTAATACGTCCTGCTGCTATGGACAGGGTACCACCTATCCATCCCGTCTGCACAGCGAAAACTTCCGACCTTATGTCGTATTTCATTACCGCAACAGGTGCCGAGCCTTTTCCTTCATCAGTCAGTCCCAAATTGCACCGTACAAAACAACAGGCTCATTTCCAAAGTGAGTCTATTGTGTGACGGAGGTTTGACGCACCAAATGAAACACAGAGTCGGCAACACAAAGCCCCTCTTCCTGTGCCCTAATTGCACGAGAACCCTCAGGATTATCCCGTCGGCGTACTCATGTCTCCAATCCGTGGCACTTTGGAGAAGAGTTAAGCCCCCTTCCAAAAGAAAAGGAAATTACTCCTCCAGTTTTAAGTAGGGAAAACCCTTTCCCAAGTAAACATCTGCGACCAAAAAGCTATCGGGACTTCCTGTGAATAATCAAATCCTTGAACTTGGAAGAAGAGAATCCGGTTGAAGATTTGTAATTCGATATTCCACAGCGCGCGGCTTCAGCAAAAGTGTGTCTTAATAGCAAAAGCAAAATCTTTGATTAGATTGTTAAGGCTCGTCTGCTCTTTAAGAAAAATGCTAATTGAGAAAACAAAGGTAGAATGTTGCATATTTTCCTTGAAAAAACTACTACAAGGCGTTTTTGGGGTACCAAATTGCAGATGGCTACGCTACTTGAAACTTGTGCGTGCTGCAAGGAATAGATCCAGAGTAGAGCTTAGATAAGTTAGATGCGGAGACACAGAGTGGGAAAATTGAATAAGAGCATCACTCCTGAAAATGTTGCTTGAGGCCGTTTAAAATGCGGTTACCGCACACGCCCTAACGTCTGCCTGTAGCATCTGTGTGGTGCTGCGCCTACAACACCCATCCCACTACCACACTAATATTTCATTACACAGAGGAGAGATGCAATCAAACCTTAATACGGGGAGTAAAGCAACTGCAAAATTGACAATTAGAGTCGAGATTCTGATGAGAGCGATAGGAGACCAGATGCTCGGTGCACCCGATCACCGACAAGGATAGATTACTGACGAGATGAATTGGATTAAAGACGAAATGAGACCAAGCTGACAGAAAAAAAACACAATGGAGGAGAGGATTGCGTCAGTATTAACGGCAAGGGAATGCTTTTCAATAACATTTTCTTTAAAAATACACCATTCTCATGATGTATTATTAGGACACCATGTAGCCCTCCCAAGGCCAATCTTTAGGTTCGAACAAATAAACAAATATACACATAGATTCATACAGATTACTAGAGTGAAAACTCGGGCAAAGTTATGGTTCCCATATCCGTCTATGCAATTATTTTCATTTACCTTCGCCAAGAAGGTTATGTTTTCGGGATCGTTCGTGTGTGTATGTATGTCAGTTTGTGTGTGAGCAGCATAACTCAATAAGACAAATTGGCTGTCTTGATATTTGACATGGGTTAGTTCTTAATGAAACCTCAAAATGATTAGATTTTTGGTACCCCCTAGCGGCTTGCTCTAATATAAGTCTGAAGATGCTACGGTAACCCAACGGCAGTGGTAGATATCTCCTGCTTCAACGTTAGATCCGACCTAATTTTTTTAGTCCTAATCAACGTAGACTTGGAAAGCGGCATGTAACACAATATTACTCTGAGTCAGCCTTTTAGGAGGAACTCTTTAGATGGTAAAAACGTGATAAGAGTTTGCCCTACTTACGATATGACGTGTACAGTAACGAAGGATAAACGACCCATTTTTCATTCTGGTGAAGTATCCTTAATTAAAAACGGTGCCACGAATATGAGAAGAAATTGAAGGACCTCCTAACAAACCTGCCTTTGAGACAGTACACAGAATGAAAAAAAAAGACAAGACACTAGGTTAACAAGGATAAACGACGTGTCAGATTAGAATGTAGTTCACGTACAGCTAACCTATCCGTTGACATACGATGACCCTGGCACGCAGTCAGGTTTCACAACGACTTAATGAAATGGTTAAAGGCATGCATGACTGACTGCACGCTCTTGCACCCCGTCTGAGAATTCCGCGATCTTAGGAGTACCCAGTGAAGAGTGAGGAGGAGAAGTCAAGACCTAACGCTTCGACGACTCCTTTATAATGAGCGTTTGGCTTAAGAATAAACACTGATTTTCGGAGAGATTGTTTTACAAAGGAGGTTGCCAGCTACTTATCTTGTTTCGTTCTTCGCTCAGGATTTACCCTACTTTATAGTACCTTTCTCAAATGTATGTCAAACTTCAATGCTCTCGACAAGCAGATATTTGTATAAGGATTTTTGCTGAGGCTGCGTTATATAATTTTCCAGCATGCGCTTACTGGTTCATGGTACCAGTAATAAACTTAACAAACAAACTACATAGCGTCCTCAGCACGCCCTAGGATTCGGTTTGTTTTTCTGATGGTGTATTAGTTCTATTGCACTCTGAAACTCTCGCACGAGAGCCGCAAACAAAACAATCGAGAGACTGCAGCTGAGTGCAATACAGGTTGCAATAGAATCAAGCTTGACTCGTTGAAACCGCCAAGGAGGCTAAAAACGTTTATTCATCAATTTCTTGTCTTGCGCAGGGCTACCCTAACTTACATTCAAACTTCAATTTTTTTCCGGACTTGGGTCTCTAGACTAACATGTCTCCCCTGCATGTAGGATAATCCATCAATGTCACGCACTCCCATTACTTATAACCGGTGGTTATGATCTATGGTCCGGTAATAACTTACCCAAGAAACTGTATGTGACATAATGAGTGCAGCGCCGCTTTTAACGAGTCAGCAGCGAACTTCGATTGATGGGATTCGGCCTCGTTGGAGACTAAACCTACCGTTTACAACCTGGTTTGATTGTAGACCAAACTTGGAAGATTATGTTGTACTCATAATCGTCTCTAAATTCACTCGTTCGTAGCTTCATGGCAGCTTTACCTAAGTCCAATTTGTCTGTTTACAGCGCATGTAACTGATTCTGATTATACTTATTGATACTGAATGAAGAAAAGTTTTCCCGCGGTTCATCTTTATTGTGAGCTTACATATTTAGTTTACGTTACTTACTTGTCACACACTGAATGTAGTCTGTGAGTTCTAGATTATTCAGACCCACAGGCTGTGTTCCTGTGCGGACCTATATACTAGAATTAGTGCTAAACATGTTTTCGATTTGATGCAAAAGGAAATTGCGGTTAGTTTGTTCGTGGTTTTGCGCAGTCTTTTTCCTACGCATTTAAGACATGAACATGGAAAGGCATTGACCCCTTGCGTATTACTGAGCCGTCTGAGGTTATAACTACAGGTCATATTCGTTAAAAAACGCTAAAAAGAGTGTGTTATTCCGTTTATTAATAGGTGATGTAGGTGAATGTCATGGACGTGACCTTTTAAGACCACTCGCCAAGTTTGATTGTCAACCCCCAAGCCAAGAAGCAAGCTAGATCAAACTTCTTCAGCCTTAGGGTAATCAACACATGGACAGTCTTCCCACAGATGTTGTAGCTGCCGAATCTGTCAACTCCTTCAAGTGAAAACTGAACAGTCACTGGAGGGGGGTGGAGTACACGTTTAACCCAACATTAACTCTCATTAAACATGTAGAATCTTCAAAACTCTGGACACTAGTTTTTAATTGTTAATTATTAGAAGCGGATCTTATGCATTTAATTGTTAATTGTTAGAATCGGATCTTACAGGCAAATTCACTGCCTTTTATCCAATGATATGATATGATTTAAAGACCAATGGCATGAATTGTTTTCAGATGTGAAAATTCAAGTCATCTACGCATGCACTTCGTCTTATTGTTAGTTGACTACTTTTATCTGGTGAGTCATTTAAGAGCTCCTGCGTCATACCATTTCCGCTCTACGGACGTCATTTTCTGCGTTACGTCTTGAAGCACCCGCGCGTATACATGTACGTATTCATCGAACCAATGAAGTTCACAACCGGTTTTTAGAGACTTACGCAATCAATGCATTGCGATTCATGTATTTTATCTGAGGTTGGGAGCATTTGGTTTTGTTTGATACAGATCTCCATTAGTGGCTGAAGCTAAGTGTCTGTTATCTTACTATTAAACTCTTATCAGTAAAATGTGCAAGTATCTAAATTGCAATACTCTCTACGCATATTGAGGAGTCAGCAGCTGCTGTGCTGCATTTCCTGTTTCGGATATCTTTAATCCAGTCGCGACATCAGACAAGCTTGAAGATTTAGCTAGAACATAGATAAGATGCATTATGTCTCAGAGAAAGGCCAGATAGACAGTTTCATACTATCATTTCTTATATTCCTGGCAACGTCTAACTTCAAAGGAAGACGCACTCACTGAAGCTTGACGAAGCTAGAGCATAGATAAGATGTGTAATGATTCAGCGAAAGGGTAGGTAACCAGTTTCATACCATCATTTCTTAAATTCCTGGCAAGTTCAAAGGAAGACGTTCTCAGACAAGCTTGAAGACGCTAGAGCATAGAGAAGATGTAGTAATGTGTCAGGGGAAGATTAGGCAGACAGTTTATACCACCATTTCCAAAATTCCCGGCTACATCCAACTTCGAAGGAAGACGCACTCACTGAAGCTTGAAGAAACCAGAGCATAGATAGGATTTCATGTTGTCTCAGAGAAAGGCAAGGTAGACATTTATACCATTATTTGACATTTCTTAAATTCCTGACAACGTCCAACTTCAAAAAGAGACGCACTCAAACAAGCTTGAATTATTTGACATTTCACACCAGATAACACAATACCGATGTAGAACTGCTAGGTGTAAGAAGACCACACTACCTTACATTGTCGATATGCATAACAACTCAAATTGCTAGAGGCGTCAATAAGCTTCTGGATGTATACGTAGTGTTATTTTAAAAGTAATTACTGTAAGTTTTATAATGCTTTGTATGTATCTTTATTGCTGTTCATTTCAATTTCAAATCATACTTCAATTTAGCCGAAATAGGCTGCCACTGTATGTTGTTGTATGTCGCCCCACGACGTAAATAAACCATTAATCCAATCATAGAAGATATGATGTATCACGGGAAGACTAGGCAGACAGTTCATTTTACTAAATTCCCGGAACGTCCAAGTCCAAAAGGAGACGCACTCAGACAAGCTTAAAGATGTCAAGCAGGAGATGGATGATGTGCCATAGAAAAGCTAAGTAGACAGTTAGCTACCACCATTGTCTGATCCTAGTAACGTCCCAGATCACAGGGAGGCGCACACATGGAGAATCTTGAAGAAGCTAGAACATAGAGAAGATGGATGAAATGTCAGAGAAACCTCTAGGTAGACCATTTTCCACAATGATCTCCTGATCCTTGCAATGTCCAAGTTAAAAGTAATACGCACACGTCGGGCATTCTTGAAAAAGTCAGAAGACGCATGATACATCAGAGAAAACGATGCACAAACAGCTTACAACCATCCTTTCCTCATCTTCGCGTAACGTGCAAGTTCACAAGATGACGCACACAGAAGGCAATTCTAAGAAGGCAGAATACCCATCAGAAATAATCTCTAGACAGACCTATGGATGGCATAAGTAGTTTAGCTGACCAAGTAGTATTCTACGCCCGTTGTGAATATTACATCAGAAATAAACTACCCACATTCCTAGATTTCTAGAAGCTCCCAGGTCAGGTTCGCACGGCAGACCGACACATCAGTCAAGACTTAAAAGTCAAAATCTTAAGAAGACGTGTAACGTGAAAGGCCGGATTGACAGTTTTACTACCATCATTTATAGATTTTAGGAAGCTCCCAGGTCAGGTTCACATGGAGACCCACACACCAGACAAGCTTTCAAAAGATGTGTAACGTGACATAAGAAAGGATTGATAGACAGTTCATCATTCCTAGATTTCCAGAAGCTCCCAGGTCAGGTTCATACGAAGATCCACACATCAGACAAGCTTTTAAGAATCCAAATTTACAGAAGATGATTAATGCGTCACATGTTAGGCTGGATAGACAGTTAACTACCATCATTCCTGGAAACTATCAGGTCAAGTTCATCCCGGAACGCACGCGAGGTCGTAAAAGAGCACCCAATAACTTTGTACCGGGTAATCCACTCCGCGTTAATCCATCCTACCGGGAACAATATTTGCCCCACACAAAATCCTATCCCAGGCAATCATCCCGGAAGTGTGAAATGTCAAGTTTAATGAGCATGCGTGCGGGCGGCAGATGGGTCCTTATCGTGGTGAGGCCACTTTCAACACGTCTGGGTGGTTTTCGTCAAGAAAATCGAGAAGAAAAACTAGTCAAGTTTTCCTGTAACTGACAAAAGATAGTGGATTCTATCTTAAAAGTCTGACCTAGATGTCTAACAATTATCGTATAAGTCAAGTTTTCCCTCAAACAGCTATTGTATTCCTCTTCCTCAGTCACTGACACAGTCTTATTTGATTTTCACCAAAAAGTAGTTACTCAAGCAAATGGATATGGTTTTGGAAACGGTCAGACGTTACCGTCTGTGTGACACTGACGAAAACTGGTGGATTCCAGTTGAAACGTCTGGCCATCTCCAAACCATATCCAGTTGATTGAGTAACTGCTATTTGGATCTTATCACCTGGATGTCTGACCTTCATTGACGTAAGTCAAGTTTTCTCTCAAATGGGTACTGTACTCCCCTTCTTAAGTCACCGTCTTCGATCATTTTCATTTATCTATATATTTCCTTCTCTACTATGAATACACATTTTATTCAAGTGTTTTGCGTTGCTTTCCTTCCAATAAAGTTTTTGGTATTATCATCATACTATACTGATTACTTTACTTGACTATCAATTGTACTACTGTGACAGAAGCATATGAACTAGGACAATATGTTCTCTAAACCAAGCCATTAATATGATTGAAGGCGGTCGCAGTTGTCTTTGGAGTTGCTTATTAGAAAATTGCAATTAAAACGTACTGCTGATCTGGATGAATTGATTCAAATCACACTTTTGATCTTCCTATCATATCAGTGTCTCAAGATATAAACAAGCAAGTGTGTGGGCAGTACAAGGAATGCTACGCTTCGTGAGCAAGGTGAGCTAACAACAGAAACATGGTCGCTACTTCTCTGAGACTCACAGATTTATTTATTGATTCACAGATCCTGAAAGGGTGCTCGCTGGAGCAGTACACGGGGTCTGGATCCCGTTTCTGCACCTTTAGGCAAGGTTTCAGATTTCCTTCACCTTATGTTCACTAAGGGCATCCAATATAGGACACTTAATGTATATAGGTCAGCCATCTCTTCAACTCATGTCAATGTAGAGAGAGTAAACCCTTGTCTCGTGTTTCATGGAGGGAGTCTTTGAGCTGCTAAGACCCCCTATCCTCAAGAATGTTGGTATTTGGGATGGTTATGTTGCATTGAAGCTCATTCGGCAAAGAAAGGAAAGATGGCGACTTTGATTATTCAACGTCAATTATAATATCACACAGGCATGTATACATATTTTCTTCAAAAAAGGCTGTCGTTCGGTGCATATGAATTTCAAAGCAACTTGGATTTCACAAGAAAGCAATACCATAACAACTGCACATATGTGAATACCTAACCTCCACTACAAGCCGATCAGTCAACTCTAGTGACCTTGTAACGGGACAAATGTCTCTTAAGCATAGACATAGAACCATACTTCTTACCGCGAAATTAACCATTTTATACATAATGACGAACATTATCTATCCAATCACCCATGTAATATCCTATAATGGCAATAATAGAATACTTACTAAGGGAATACCATTTGTCTTGTCCCATTTCGGCGGGGAAAATTACAGTAATATTAGAGTTAGTGGAGAAATTGTTCTTGGCGGCGGTGGTTTTTACGACAAGCACCCCGGCGCGACGACTACCTATTACCTTATCAACCCTCGGCAGGTTCGGGAAGTCCATAAAAACATGCGGTAACAACCTTCATCATCGGCAGTATGTGACATTTTCTCAATTATGAGGTCTTCTAAAGTGTCCATTATAACAATAGGTGTCGCGCTCTTCCTTTCAAAGCTGCCATATCGGCTCATGTAATAATAGTGATGTTAGGCTTGTTATGTCCAAGGGCATAAAAATATGCTTTGTCGGCTAGACGAATTCGAAACAGTTAGTTTTGCAATATGGCAAGCTCGGTGTACAACCGCACCAACCACCAAAACAACCCCATATAACACACACGTGCAGGAACGCAAAGACACACGTTTTCATAATCTTATTTGTAGGGCTTTTTCTCTTCGCCAAGAAGAGTATGAGATTGCTGACTTGGGTCTGTATGTAGGTCAACAGCATATAACTCAAGAAATTGTGGATGGAACTTTGTGATTTTTGGTAGGTGTGTAGCAGTTGTCGAAAGGAATGCCAAGTTTGAAAACGGTTTACCTGGTGTTTTCCTACGGTACTGCAGCGAGCTTGATATGTTTTTTGCGGTTTGTTTTTGGCAGCATAAGTCAAAATCTAGCTGGGCGATTTTCACGAAACTTGGTAGGTGTGTAGCGGTTTTGGAGAGGAAGGTCAAGTGCAAAAATGGTTTACCTGGCTCTTACCTATGGTGCTGTAGCGGGATTTGTATGTAAGTGCGTTTGTCTGTAAGCAAGATAACTCGAGAACCCTTGAATGGATCCTGATTATATTTGTTAGGTGGATTGGGGTTAGGAAAACAAAGGTCAAGTTCGATAATGGGCACCCTAGTGGCTGCCTAAGGTACTGCAGCAAAACTTTTAATTTTGGCACTTCGTGTTCTGGACATGCTGTGGTCATGATTTTTGAGTGGTAGATAGCCCTTGGAAAAGAGAGTAAGTGCTGTGAGTTTGGACCCCCTAGCGGCTTTTTGGGAACTGCAGGCACCGATTTCCGTTCAAACTTTGGACGAGGATAACTTGAGAACGTGTAAACAGATCATCAGGATTTTCGGTATGTAGATAGAATGAGTGATGACTTATACAATGTAATACTGATTATGCAAATCAGTAGCTAATTTGCATAATTAATGAGGAAAGTTCATAAATCCATGCCAACAGCATATAACTCAAGAAGCTGTGTATGGATTTTCATGATATTTAGTATTTAAGTAGCGGCTGCGGAAAGGAAGGTTGTGTTCGAAAATAGTTGACGTAGCATTTTTCGTTAGGACGGTAGCGGGCCGAGTGTGTGCGTCCTTTTGTTTGTGGAATGCATAACTCGAGAAGCCTTGAAAAAATCCTGATGATATTTGGTAGGTGGGTAGGGGTCAGGAAAACGAAGATAAATTATGATAGTGGGCCCCCTAGCGGCTTCTTAAGGTACTGCAGCAAAACTTATTAACAGAAATAAACTTTGCTCTATATATCTCATTTTGACCTATATCTATGGACACAGCTGTTATACAGATGGTTTGCTGGAGGACGCCCTTACACTGGGGACAAAGTCTAAATTGACAAGCATGAAATTCTGATTGACCAGGGATGCTACCAGGTCATCTGTCAGGTCACAGTCTGGTTTTGGTAATGTTTGTGAGGAACACAGTTCATGCAGTCATTTGCTATTTAGTAATACATGAATAAGACCTTAAAGTTTTAAATAAAGGCACGATTATTTGGCGAAGAGATGGGTTCGTTGAACTCTAGTTAAAAATGATTTCCATGACGGTATGGTGCGGTGATTATGTAAAGCATCCTGTCTTCGCTCTTTGAAGGGGTAACGTTAGCTGCCGTCAGTTTTTTTTACCGCCAGGTGGCTCTTCTGAACAGATGTTAACAATGGGCGTCAGACGGACGGAACGTCTCGTCATGTATCTGCAGTTATCTGAGTGACCGCAAGGAGCGGGAATGTTTCGGACCCGCGACCGCTCCGTCTAGTATCATTACGCGCTTTGCCACTTGAGTTCTATTTATTCAGTTCACATGTTCTGTGAGGTTTCGTGGCGTAGTTGATTGCCATTTTTTGCGTCCGTGCGTGGGTATGTGCGCTCGGTCCCAATGAGCTCGGAACCATTGTTGAATAGAACTGCCACTCCCTGTTTCAGTGACGGCAGATTCCCGGCGCCCGACTCCTTTGACCGGCGATACTCCTTGGTCAGCTTTGATACTATATTTTGCCACTTGTAAATCTGCCTTGAGATTGTACACGCCTAACTCTCCTTCCGGTAAGCCGAAGTCATTTATCCTTTAAAGCGTTAGCAAAGAAACTACAAAGTATCTGCTTTGAATGCGGGACAATCAGAGCGCGGCATATGAGATCAACTGTACGAGAAACTGAACGGCTGGTGCAGATATGACTGGTTTATTTTGAAAATCAACAAACTGACACTGACATGGCAGAATTGCGACAGGTCATTACAAACCGTTGTCATTAATTTGATTAAAGTGGTTAAAATCGAAGATCATTGCAATAACACAATTCTTAAGAGTCGTTGCAGACAGACAAATTGAAAAAGTATTGGGATAAAACATTTAAAATAGTATTTTCTTAACACAGTAATATCAGTATATCACTATATCGGCGAGTGAACAAATATTTAAAATGCACAATTACTATTTGATACAAAACACCAACACACAGGTGACAATCACTTGTTCAAAAGGCGGACCATGGCATGAAGGGTAAAGCGCTGTTACGATAGCGTTTAGTTCTACAGTGAGTAATGTTCAGTTTGTGGGATGACCTTGTCTGTCTACCACTGATTTCACTTCTGGCCTGTGGCAGTAAGTGAAGGAAATGTTCAGACTGACTGAGAGAGGAGATTTAGCAAAGTTTTTGATCAGGTCAAGACGTCGTGTTTGAAGAGAAGGTAGTCCCAAGTCAAAACAGGCATCAGTGTAAGACGTGTAGTTCTGTCCTAGTATTATGCGCACAGCTCTTCCTTAGACCTTCTCGATCCCTTCTAATTGCAGTGGTGAGCCCGGAATGCCAGATGGGAGAAGCGTACAGATATTTTATTTCCTCAGTCTCCGCATAGCCTGAGTGCCATCCTGGTACGCTTACCATGGCTTCCATATAAATAATGGTGAGGGGGAGTATGGGAGCCCCGGTAAACTAATTAGGATAATACTTGGGCTACTCTCTATGCATGCCGAATATATATCTTAATTCTCTTTAAGACAATACAACTCCCTGGCGAAATGACAAGATTGATGATTTAAGTCCTAATAATCCAAGTAAAGTCAAGAATAAGCAACTAGTACAGTTATATGTTACACTTATTACTATTACAATATAGATTTCCACTTCTACAAATGTGAGTCTAAGTTGAAAAGCGACATTAATTTTCATTGATAATGCTAAGAATATGTTAAACATGATTTTTACAGTGCCACTTTTATGTCACTTTCTTCCTACTATAATGTGAATTCCCTCGTCTAGGTGCACTCTTTATATATAATTGAATTATTCAAATTACAACAAAGATAAGGTTTTGCAACAGTCATGAATACGGAGTGCTACTGATGCCAAAAGGTGCTTACAAATATTGGACTATTCATTACTTAGTTTAACAATTAACCTTCATTCTACATTTGATGTTACAAAATCGACTATGTGAGCTCTACGAAAAACAATTATGTACAAATAATATACAATATGGCACATGTCTGAGAAGAAAAGCCTTTCTACAGATACAGTGGGTTATCCTTTCCCCGTCTTATCAAGATATCATTCTTAACATAACTCTTAAAGTTCAGCATATACTAGACTTCCCCTAAGCGTAGAGCTTTCACACAACATTTTGCCTACATGATCTTTATATGTATTCTGTGCACCAGATGTCGAGATATTGTCTTAGAGGTAGTGTACAGACTAAGAAAGCTTCCCTTTCTTGGGTTATTACAGTCTTCCGTTGTGGTAGGCAGCGTTCTGCCAAGGGTTTTAGGAAGATTCGCTGTCTTGATTACTCGCAGTCTTGGGGGCAGTGTCCTCCTGTGGTGTCTGATTGTAACATTTGTTTCGTTCTGACCTGGGTGTAGGGCCGGTGGTGGAGTTCTCTCCCAAACTTCGGGACCTTTTCACGGCACGTCCGTACTGGGCCCCTGCCTTGGCCATGCCGTAAGGGCGAACAGGCTCGTCATCGTCCTCTTCATCCCTTATTGTTGAGTAATACGGGTCATTCGGGGTGCTGTTGGTAGCTCCTTCGGCCTGGTTTTCGAGGACGTTGCCGGTTTGGTTGCTGCTTCTTCGCAATTCGACCATCACGTGGTCGTCCCTGTTGACATTTTGTCTGGTTTGAAGAGCGATGAAGACTACTAGAAGGACAACAAAGGGTACCAAAGACAGGGCACCCAAGATGTACCAATTTAGACTTGAATGAATCGTCTGTATTCCAACAGGAAGAAATACGATAAAAGGTCGTGTTTGGGTGTCGGATTTAGTGCTGATGATTGTTGAGTGACTGGTAGTGGGGGTACTGGTCTCAATGGTAGTCAACTTGTCTACCTTTTTCACACCGAAATTATCTGTGACTAGCCATTTAGCTTCTATATTGCTTGAGAAAGACTTAACGCCGCATCTAAGGGCTCTCCTTTGCCACTTATCGACCCATCCTTCTTCTACAACTAACACCGACACAGTCCAGATGGCATAGTTTGTTGATGTTGATGAGCAATTCGATGTGACAGTTGACGAATTGACCCAAGTCCACCCACAAGCACTTATGCTGTGTTCGAAAGAAATGTTAAGATACAGAGATGTTAGGTTGTTTTTCCTTTCGACCTGACCTAAGTTCGGCAAAGGAATGGTAGTGTTATCTGGTAGGATCCAGAAGACGCTGCTCTCTTCCTCCCAAGTCGCCTGGCACCGAAACTGTAACTCGTTATCAGCGTCCTGTGTGATCTTCACTACTGGAGAGGGGCACGGCAGGTCATTTGTTGGAATAGACAAGATGTCATAGCTTTCCATTCCAACTGGGTACTTGCAGGGTAAATTGTTAATTAATCTATTAATTATAATGCCCTTTGTAGCCCTCATGGCGAACCAACGATTGGCACATGTACAACGCAGAGTATTTCGTTCCAAGAACAACATCAGCGATGGTTGCGAATCAGCCCTTGCCAGCCTCTCCAACCAAGACTCCAGCAGTACCGTCAACTGATTGCCTTCAACACGCAACTCATGTAGCCCGGAAATATTTTGAAACGCACCCGGTTCAATAACCGTGATAAAATTTTCATCTAGGTTTAACCTTAATATATCACGTGTGCGGAAGAACCAAATACGTTCCACATGAGTTAATTTGTTCACCGCCATATTAAGCCCGGATAAATACCTGTTTTCAAAAGCACCTTTCTCAATCGTTTCTAGACTGTTGTAAGATAGGTCCAGCACCAGTAATCTTTCCAATCTTTCGAAATAATGTTTTCCTAACTTTACCAGTTGGTTGTGTGAAAGGTCCAGGATAGTGAGACTATCCAATCCCTGGAAAGCCCCGCCATGAATGGATGAAATCTGATTAGATGATATATTTAACTCTTGCACATCAGATAGACCATAGAACCCAGCGCGTACTAAATAGCTAATTGATGTCTTACTAATTTGCAACCGCTTTACCATGGGGAACCTCGCCAGACCCGTGGCCGCTAGTCTTTTCAGCTTCTCTCCGCGTATTTCTAGATATCGGATGTTCCGTAGTGATGCGACGGGGCCCATAGGAGTAGAAATGTTGGAGAACGTTATCCCAGTCAGTTTGAGAGACACCGCATTTCCTGGGACGATGCACGCAACCGGCCGGAGATTTGGCGCACTTGACATGTTGCAAACGACGCACAAACCTTCCCCAATGTTCGGCAAATTTTTTGAACAGGTTGTTTCTTTACATGTGACTGTAGCTGGGTTAAAGCCTTGGCATTGGAAATGGGTGTTTCTGGGTGAGACGACCCCTCTTGGAAATGTTAGACATACGGACAATATCATGATCACAACTCTGGTGCTCGTTTGAAGTGTGCCCATTCTGAAGGCGATCTGACGAATTCTCTTCAAAATCAACTACAATTTTACAACTTAAATGGTAGTTGTGGTAGTGTTGCTTTTACAGCGTCGGTTCCTGGTAGAAATGGGCGAATTTTTGTACAAACGTATATAGATTCAATTTCCCAAAAATGATTTTGTACAGATCTGTTGACCAACTTGATAAAGGGGAATAGGGAGAACAACTTTAACAACTAAGGTTGAGGGCTGATGACCTACAAAACGCTGAGGACTGATAACCTGCAAAAATTGATTACAGATGGAATATCTAATTTTTTGTATAAGTTTGTTGAAAGAGACAATATAGTATATACTATAACTGAAAGATATAGAAATTTATCAATGGCGTTTGATTTTTTAAAAGAAATGTAGCAAGGACAAACTTGGTAAAGAGGGAGTTTAGATAACGACTTGGGAGCAACGAGCTATGGAGGTCCGAAACGTCAGGAAAGAGAGGGACAAAGTCCGGGCAACACGTCAGAAATGGCGATGAGAGGCCGTCCTGCAGATAAGGATAAAAAGGGAACTGTAAGATTTCTGTTATTCACATTTTTATCGCTCAAAATGTATGACGAAAATGACAACTAGTAGACAATTTCAAATGAAAGGTTTTACAGAGACTTCGAGTGGTTTACTTGTGAATTATTTGTTTGTTTATTTATTTTCAAACGCCTGGGTAGCCTATTCAGTTTAGAGAAACCAGTTTTCAATAGAGCGCTATAGAAGATGAGAAAACGCTGTCCTTGAATAAAATGAATATTTCATCTTATCTTCCTTCCTTCCTTGGTTTCCCATGGTTACCGCTTCTAAATTGTCTGCTACGTCATCATTTCATGTTTTTAAATGGACGAAATATGCAAATTTGCGGAAACTGTTAAACAAGTTGGGGCTTACTGCAATATTTTACTCTTTATACTTTGACTATACTTGTGCAATCTATACGGTTTAATGAAAAATTGTATGGTGGCGTGACTAGTATGTTCCCATTTCTACATTTCCTAACCATAACATTTTTCTACTAGCTGTGAATTCGATCTCTGGTCTAATGATTCAACCAGGCATCTTTGTAAATATCACTGGTCACAAGTACAGTCAAACCTGCCCAAGACGACCACCTGGGGGACCGGAAAATAGCGGTCGATTTGGACAGGTGGTCGCTGAGAAGAGTATTGACTCAAAACATGCCCGATGCAAAGTATAAAGGGTTTCCGTTGTGTTTAGTGGCAAATAGCAAGCACACTGCACGCACGCAAAGAAGCGAGGTCTTTAATGTCAAATACAACACGCACACTGTAAATTTAACCCCAAAATCCGACACAAACTGGCCGATTTCGGCACAAAATCGCGCTAGTTATCATCAAAAATCGAGGAAAACCTCCATTTTGAAAATGATGCGGTCGTTATGGGTCTCAATTTGGGCCGGTCGTGTTGGCCAGGTGGTCGTTGAGAAAAGGTTGCTTAATGCTTACGTCAATGGAAAAATAAATCGGGACCGAGAAAAAGCGGTCGAAATGGCCAGGTGGTCGCTGAGAAGAGGTGGTCGCTCGGGCAGGTTTGACTGTACTTGCCCCTAGACCGATTCTTATACATACCTTATCGTGGTATGGATAAGAATATGAACATGAAAATATGATATATGTATTGACAACCAAACAACATGGTGAATTTCGTACCACCCGAGGTGCCAGTCCGACCGCGGGTAGGGTCGCCCGAAGGTCCGAGGGCGATCCGACACACAGGTGGTCTGGGACTGAGGATGATACGGAACACACCGTGTTGTACTTATTTATTTCATACCCACCAAAAATGCCACACATCTTAGTACGAAATGCTCCAGAAGTTTAGAACCTTTGGTGTACTCGAAAAAAAAAATGCAACAGCATCAATTCCAATGTCCGAATCTGCTGCGCACTCGAAGGGCGTTCGAAATATCAGATAGAAGTCCAGTGTGACGACAGTACTTAAAAAACGGCCCAGAACACCGTCTCGTACGTTTTCACAGCCTAGGTGTGACATTGCATTCCAAAAGTCCAATATAACTCTACATTTAGAATATACGTCTATAAAATTGATGGAGTAAGAAATAGATTGGAAAATGTACATTGGCTGCTACTAGTTTTAGGTAAATATGCTTTAAAATAGAAGGGGCGTTTGCTGTTTTAGATCATTGCATCACAACACAAAGTATCTCAGTAGAAAAACACAGTATTCAGTAAAAACATAACCACGTACCATCTCCGTGCAAATACTGAAACTACTTACGGTGTATACAGGCTAGCTTACTTCAGGCAGCATCTGACGATCTAGGCTCGAGGTTTGCGTAAGCGGTGCACGACTGAACCGACGTCGTTGCTATGATGTTGTCTGTGCGAAAAAACACGCAAGCGTACTAGGCGTTTTCAGTCGTTTTGATGATGTAAACAAAATGCATATATTTTGAAAAAATCCTTTTTTTTTCGGAATGTATGCATTATGTATCCAGGACAAATATGACAGACCACTCCAGCTCGACACTACAGCAGACGTCATATTTATGTTTACACGACGTATACTTTTGCATCAAGGCAATATTCTGAAAAGAAAAAAAAGCCTCAATGTTTAACGGTGATTTCAAACACAAAAAATGAACTTACTCCAACTTTTCGACTTTACAAGGACTGGATTTCAACAGTCGAAATACTTTTGTTTTAAAAATTACAGCTACAGGCCATACTTAATTAGAATGACTTCTACCGAGTAAATATATGTGAACTTTCAAGTATTTCATGAACTTTATACTGCACTAACTTCAAATTATGTTCCAACAGGTAGCGAGTGTTGTGTTTTCGACCACTAGTTACGTGTATTAAACAGTGTAGGAGAAGAAAAAGAAACAGGGCTCCGCGCCAGACTGTTCCTTTCCCTGCAGAATCTATGCTATGGCCATTCATTTGCGTCTCGTTTGGTCTCAATTGGTCTTCTTTTGTTTATTTTCAAACGCCTGAGTGGCCTATTCAGTTTAGAGAAACTGGTTTTCAATAGGGCCCAGTATTTACACAGAAGGAAATAAAAACATATCACAAAGAAAATAGATAGACATACACTTCGGAACATATAAATACAAAGGAAACATGAAAGACGGCAGACAAAATCAAAATCCATAACAATTTTCTTTTTTTCCCCCTTCATTTCTACATGGGGACCAACTTCGGCAAGTGACGGACTGTTCGCCTAATCATCTGTCGACTTGAGAGAATCCATACACTGAAAGAAGACGCGTTTGTTACATAAACATTGTATGATCACGATTAAGCCGTCTGATAAAACGCACAGGATGTCACAATCATCCTACAAGAAAGCGCTAAAGTCTCAATACTTTTCGTTTCTAGGTCGCCCGGTTGCTTTTAAGACTTTATATTATCCTTTGGTTCATTCCGGTAACCCAGTCAGACCGATTTCATATTGTACACTATGATATGTGTCCTATTTTTGCCGGTGAGTAGCGCTATGAGACGGGAGAAGCGGTTGCATGGATGAATCGGTCACTTTAAGCAAATAGCCCTTCTATACGTGCTATTGCGTAATCGAGCCAGCGTGGCCGAGCGGTCTACAGCACGGTACCTATCTTCCGTAGATCGTAGGTTCAGACCCCACTTGCTAATTTTTTTTCTTTGTTAGACAAACCTCATGTAGTGTTTTTTCAATAGAAGAAAGACCAATTCTGTAATTCGATGTTTAAAAACTCTTTTTTTCGTGTGATTTTGTTTAACATCCAGGCTTTTTCCAAAATACGGGCCGGCCAGCTTTTTTCAGAAGCTTTCTTGTTCTAAGACCAACGGGCGTAAAATGGTGTGTGTTATTTAATATTTATCTGAACTCTATGCACATGTCGAAAATATATAAAATATATAATACATAAAAACACGTCTAACCACAGACAGCATAAAAAAGGATCACGATTTCTCGCCAAAAAGTATGATGTCCTTGCAACTGTCGTGCGTCGAAACGTAATGTAATATGAAGTTTTATTGTCTGTACCAAGTAATGAATAAGTGCGGACAAAATCAGACTCGTTGCCAGCAAAATGATTGTATGCATTATGGATTTGGAACAAAAAAATATCACTGACCACTGAAGTGTAAACCATTCTTGCAAAACAAGGTTACACACGAGGCTGTTTCCAACGTGTACAAAGAAAGCTGACAAAGATTTTGCGAACAAAATATCAAGACATACAAAATTCTAAAACATCATCAGGGGCTTCTAATTTTCTATGGGCGCCATGATTACAAATTCTTCTCCCTCTATGGACCCCACAGATACCTACGAATATTCATATTTCACCCAAACAATTCCAGCAATGGTGGCAACACACACTTCCAATTTTTCAGCTCGGGGGTTCTCTACCCGCTAACTCCTCTGCCACTTAGCCATCTGTGATGCCAAAATACATGTAAAATGGTAAAGATATTTCCATTGCTTTTGTGAGGCTGTCGGTTACACAAGATATTATCTACTGTTTAGGACACGATGTTGGAAGGCGAAGCCCGACCCTCCCGCCTTGAAAGAAGATCATCACGTTTTTGTACGTTTTACTTGTAAATAATTTATCGGTGAAACTATTTGTCTTTATGATATCATAAACATTGGAAATATTTTGTGACGTTTTCCTTAATTTGCAATAAACTTTTGTGACGTTTTCTTTAATTCGCAATAAACTTTTCATTGTCTTGAATACACAGATTTGCCATCATGTAAAATGTAGGTAATATCACCAGCTAGCGGAGTCTGTCAGAATTACAATCGGGCCTATTACTGAACCGGTTGCAACGATCTTCCATCTCGACCTAATTTTAAGGTGTAGTGATAACGTGATAAAGAAGGTGTGGGTCCTGTAAAGGACGTTTAAATCATCCTGTTGCCCACACCCTGCAGAACATTTTCTGTAAAGTTTAATAAATAAATAAACGTTGTACTTCATGCATGTCAGATGTTCCTGAGACACACTGTGACCTGATAGGCAAGATGAGGTCTCACAACGGCCTCAATGAAGTTGGTCATGCCATTTTTCATGACGTAGGTTGTGCCACACAGCAATGGCGGAAGGAGAGAGTTGGGTTTCGCCTTCCAACACCGTGTCTTAAACTGTAGATAATACCAATTGTGTAACCTACGGCCTCACAAAAGCAATGGGAATAAATTTACCATTTCACATGTATTTGGGCATCACATATGGCTGAGTGGCAGAGGAGTTAGCAGGTAGAGTCCCTCCCGAGCTGAAAGATTGTAACTGTGTGTTGCCACCATTGCTGAAATAGCGAAATGGTTCAGGGTGAAGTATGAATATTCGTACTAGATATCTGTGTGCGCGATAGAGGGACAAGAATTTGTAATCATGGCGTCCATAGAAGCCTCTGGAGATGTTTTAGAATTTTGTATGTCTGGATATTCTGTTCGCTAATCTTTGTCAGCTTTCTTTGTACACGTTGGAAACAATCTCATGTGTAACGTTGTTTTGCAAGAAGGTCAATGGGTATTTTTTGTTCCAAATCCATAATGCATACAATCATGTCTCTGGCAACGTATGTGATTTAATCTACACGTATTCATTGCTTGGTACAGACAAAAAAAATTAAATTACACTACATTTCAACGCATTTGTAAAGACGTCATACTTTTGGCGTGGTCATTTGATGCTGTCCGTGCTAAGACGTGTTTTTTATCATTTTCCACATGTGCACGGGATTCAGATAGATATCAAATAACACACTATTTTACGTCCATTGGTCTTAGAAAAATAGGACGCATATCCTAATATTGTACAATATGAAATTGGTCTGACTGGGTCGGCGTAACAAACCAAAGGATAATATAAAATCTTAAAATCAACCGGACGACCAATAAACAAAAATTACAGAGACTTGAGCGTTTGTAGGATGTTTGTGATATCCTGACATTTTTCTGTCAGACGGCTTAATCGTGATCCTACACTGTTTAAGTAACAAATGCGTCTTCTTTTAGTGTATGGATTCTCCTGACAATGTCGACAGGTGAGTTGCCGGGGTTTGTCCTCATGTGAGAAGTGAGACTAAACCAGACAAAAATCAATGACAATGGTCACTTGTTGCAGGGGAAGGGACAGAGCCCTGTTTCTCACTCTTCTCCTACATCGTTTGATGCACGTATATGGTGCGGAAAACACAAAGCTCCCTACCTGTTGAAACATAATTTGTTAGTGTTTTTCTTCCAAGTTTAATATTTTGATACTTAAAAGTTTACTTAATGTTCACTTGGTAGGAGTCATTCTAATAAAAGATATCCGGTATATGCAATTTTCAACGCAAAAATACCCCACTGACTGTCGGACTTCAGTTCTTGTAAAGTCAAAAAAGTTCGAAAATGTAGCCATTTTCTTTTTTTTTAACCATCTTGTTTTTTTTCGCCCTATTTTTGCAGTCTGCAGAGGATGTCATCCATAAAATTTACTTGCTGTGGCCTAAGTTCAATTTTTGTAAGGTTGAAATCACCGTCCAACTTTGATTCAAAACTATATTCCTTTTATGTATATTGCCTTAATGTACTAATATAGTATACGTCTCTCATTTGTAAATATATATAATATATATATATAAATATAGAGAAACGTCTTCTGCAGGGTCACGCTGGAGTGGTCTGTCATATTTGTCCTGGATTCATAATTCATACATTTTTGAAAAGAAAATGTATGTAGTTTGTTCACATTCAAGCATTGCAAAACGACTGAACACATCTACGCTTGCGTGATTTTTGCACAGACATCATAGTAACGACTCCGGCACGGCACACGCAAACCTCGAGCCCCCACCATTAGATGCTGTCTGAAGTAAGTATTTGAACTGAGATTTTTTTCAAAGGGATTGTTCAGAGCAAGGCCACTCAAGGCAATAAACTAAGAAGTTGGAAACAATTGTACTCAGAGATAGCGGTGGGCATTTGTTTTAAAGACTGATAAGTTGTAGACAGGAGGGAAACAGTTGTCGTCAAGAGAGTTCCATAAATTGGCTGTCCGGGGAAAAAAACTGTTGCTGTAGAAGGACTTAAAAACCGGCAATTGTAAAATATGGTGGAGATAGCACATGCGTATGTTTTGTAGTGAATACAGTGTTTTGGAACTCAAATGATGTGTGCGTGTGTGTGTTTTGATGCAATGCTCTAAAGTAAACAACGCCTCTCCCATTTTGAAATGTTACTAAAACTAGTAGCAGCCAAGTTACATTTTCCAATTCATTTTCTACTCCACCATACGCATGTATATCTCTTATGTGGAGTT